>NC_048573.1:44365508-44585508 GCF_013265735.2 Oncorhynchus mykiss
TTTCACTGTAAAGCCTACACCATTTGTAGTGGGCTCATGCGATGCGAAAACGTTCCTCAAAGTCTAGCCTATAGGAATGTTGGGCCAACAAGATCAAATCCCTGAGCCGACAAGGTAAAAATCTGTCTTTCTGCCCTTCAGCAAGGCAGTTAACCCCCAACAACAACTGCTCTCCGGACGTCGATGATGTGTATGTCGATTAAGGCAGCCTCTGCTTCAAAAGGGTTGGGTTAAATGCGGAAGACACATTTCGGTTGAATGCATTCAGTTGTGCGACTGACTAGGTATATCCCCTTTCATTTGACTTCATATACCAGTGTCCTAGTTTGTCCAGATGTTTGCAGGGGGCAGGTAATATCAAGTGAACAGGAAACGCATGTCAAACTCTTCAAGACGTATGGAACAATGGAACATTATTCAAACTGAAGTGGTCTCCTATGCACTGTCATCCCTCAAGTTTATGTTAAAGGTGTGTGTATCATCCATTCCAATCACGTATATCCTTTTCCACATGCTCCCTTAACCACCCTCTCGTCTGTGTGTGTGTGTGTGTGTGTGTGTGTGTGTGTGTGTGTGTACGTATGAATGCATATATTTTTTTGTCTTTGAATGTGTTTGTACCGTGTGTGCGTGTGCCCATGTGTATATTTGTTTGTTTGTGTGTGTATATGAGTGTGTGTGTCAGCGCCCCCCTCAAGTGTGTACCTGTAGCCTTTCCCACCAGGTGTCTCGGATGATGTCCCTCCTCTCCGGGACCAGCTTGTACTGGATGACCTCTTCCAGCTCCGACAGCATCTGACACGACACCATGGCCTGCACAACAACAGCAACACTCAATCACTGTACAGCACCCCCTCCTCTGGTAGCACTTCCTTTCAAGGCACTACATAAGGACAACATTACTCATCCATAAGCTGCTCATATTTAATGGAGAACCACAGGTTGGTATGAGGTGATACAGGAACATGAATGCTGTCATAATGGCAGTTTGAGTAAGTATTACTTATTGCATTTGAGTGTATATGTAGTACTTTTCCCACCAGGTGCTCAAAGTGTAATTACAGTAAATACATTGTTTCCAGTAAATGCATAATTGTAGAGCTACCTGACTAAACAAACGTTTACTTTAGTCTTTTATCTGTATGTGGTGGAATATTACAAATATTACCAAGATTTATTACCGGCAGTTAAAATGGATGCAAATTGACCATAAAGTTGTATGGGCAAATGTTCCTGTGAAACATAATACTGATAATAATAATTTGGTCAGTGCTTATATTTGTCCTCATTAGTAGAGTGATGTTCTTACCCCATATGCTCTGCTGTAACTCTCTCCAGCCATGGCTGTCAGCTCCGCATCCAATAGATCTCTGGCCTTGTCGATACACTGGAATAACACACACGTTTGTACACACGCACACAAACACACACAAAAATGACTTTTTGGTTACCAACTGGGAAATGGAGAGCTTCATACAGAAAGCAAAGTAAAGTCACAGACAGTATTAAACTTAAAGCAAATAAAAGTGAAGGATCAATCGGTGAGGTTGATAGGTGAACATATGTCATCCACATGTCTGCTTCTCAGTCTCTCTCTCTTTCCCTCTCCATCACTCCCACCTTACAGTAAGAATAAGGAGTCAAATGGGACCATGTCCTTAGTAAAGACAAGGGACTTGAACTCAGAACATCCCGTGAGGGTTAGGGTTAACCATCCCCAAATGGCACCCTATTCCCTTCATGGTGCACTACTTGTGAGCAGAGCCTCATGTACAGCATATAGAAAATAGGATGCAATTTGAGCTTCAGATGTAGAATAAACTCGAGTTCCCCAAATCACTCCAACCCATACTTGTGTCAACTCTGGGCACTTCTACCCAGACAAAAACAATGGGTTTGGACTTAACCCAATTCATACAACAACCAGCCTCTTAGGGGTGGGCGGTATACCGTGTTTTACTATATACATTGGCATTTATGCACGGACTGGTTTGGGTTTTTACTTTACCTTCTATAATGGTATTTGAATGTTTGGTTTGTTAAATGTGATACGCCGTGTGTAATGTCCAATTTTACTCCGCTACTTGAGTCATCCCTTTCCGCGCCGCTTTCCACACAGACCTAGTCCCACCTCGTCACTCAAGGAGCACATTTGTTGTTGCTTGACCACTAGACACTTTCGTTCAGTCTGCATGCTCAATGCAGCACATGCAAAAATGTTGATGACAACGATGTTGTTTCCACTTTTATCATAATATAAATCCACAAGCGTTCTATAATTACAATATTAGTTTGTGTTTCTTACAGCTGCAAACAGCTTGTTTGTATTTTCTTAAGTTAAGCTAAATGGTTTTAGCCTCTAATGCTAATCGCTAGTTAGCTAGCTGGCTGGCTAGCGAAACTAGCTAATAAAATTACTGAGTCAGTACTAGCTAGCTTATACAGCGTGATACCAGTATGGTGGAGGCTTAAATCAGCATGATGTTTGTGCAACAGTGACCGTCTTCTAAATCAAAGAGGAATAGGAGAAGCATGAATATGTTGGCTATATGAATAAAGATTTAATGTAGCCAAAGATTATAGGTTCCCCTGGGGAAACACTGACCACCACTTTGATTCCTACCCTGTCAAAATAACTCGTCCATGGCATTTTCATTCGTTGTCATGTCAAACACTATTCAAAGTGCCCACTATTATTTATATTCTAACTGTGGAATTATAATAAACATTCTATTTCCATGATTCCAAAAGTTCACCCAAGTGTTTTAATCAACATTTGGTTAAAAAATAAGTATATTTGCTAACATCTTGGCAGTGTGGAAATTATCTCAAATGAGTGCAGGAAATGCAGAAATTGATGGAAGTGCAGGAAATTATTTTAGGTTGAAGTTAAATTGAACAGTATAAAACAATTCGAATGGAGAAAGACCCATTGAAATAATGTGTAATATATGTGTTGACACCCTATGTTCACGCACTACTCATAAAGCAAATTTAGAACTTTCATTAATAAAAATCATACACCAGTGAGTCATGGAATAGTACATCAGTGAGTCATGGAATAGCACACCAGTGAGTCATGGAATAGTACATCAGTGAGTCATGGAATAGCACACCAGTGAGTCATGGAATAGTACACCAGTGAGTCATGGAATAGTACACCAGTGAGTCATGGAATAGTACACCAGTGAGTCATGGAATAGTACACCAGTGAGTCCTGGAATAGTACACCAGTGAGTCATGGAATAGCACACCAGTGAGTCCTGGAATAGTACACCAGTGAGTCCTGGAATAGTACACCAGTGAGTCCTGGAATAGTACACCAGTGAGTCCTGGAATAGTACACCCTATTTTGCCTTGTCAACACAGACACATAGAGTTACTTTGATTACGCCAGCCACCCGGCTTGTTAACACAAAATGAAGCAATTATGGGCAGTCAAATGAACTGCTGAGGACTTGCACTCTAACAGTTATGTAATAGTCGTTGCCAAATCTCATTACTCTTCCACAAAGCATCCCTGCTACGTTTTGACTTGGTATTAAGTGGACATACAAAACATTCAGTGAGAGAGGGAGAGAGAGTAAGAGAAATAGAGAGAGCTGTATCAAACGAGTGACAAAGAAAACAAAGAGATCTTTTTGGAAGGCTGTATTCTGTATACAGTCATTACCCAGGGCTAGAGACAGATGAGGGAGGACAAGAGGCTTTTCCAACACAGCTGTTGCAGCATGCCTAGAAGCAATTATGATTTTTTTTTTTTGGGGGGGGGGGGTTTATTGCGTGCCAAAATGCCTGACAGGCATGCACAACATAGAGGTGGATGGATGGGCCCCTGAGATCAGGCCACAATGAGACTGGTTATTTAGCGACTTGAGTCAGCAATTAGTAATTTTACCTTAGCCAGTGGTATTCAAAGTCCTTTTTAGATATAGACAGTACCAGTCAAAAGTTTAGACACACCTACTCATTCAAGGGTTTTTCTTTATTTTTACTATTTTCTACATTGTAGAATAACAGTTGAGACATCAAAACTATGAAATAACATATGGAATCTTGTAGTAACCAAAAGTGTTAAACATAACTAAATATATTTTACATTTGAGATTCTTCAAAGTAGCCACCCTTGATGACAGCTTTGCATACTCTTAGCATTAATAAGCAAAGAGAAACTAAGGTCCATTATTACTTTAAGACATGAAGGTCAGTCAATACAGAACATTTCAAGAACTTTGAAAGTTTCGTCAAGTGCAGTCGCAAAAATCATCAAGCTCTATGATGAAACTGGCTCTCATGAGGACCGCCACAGGAAAGGAAGACCCAGAGTTACCTCTGCTGCAGAGGATACGTTCATTAGAGTTACCAGCCTCAGAAATTGCAGCCCAAATAAATGCAGTAACAGACACATGTCAACATCAACTGTTCTGAGGAGACTGCGTGAATCAGTCCTTCGTGGTCGAATCGCTGCAAAGAAACCACTCAAGGAGGCGCCAGGGTAGCCTAGTGGTTAGAGTGTTGGACTAGTAACCGAAAGGTTGCAAGTTCAAATCACTGAGCTGACAAGTTACGAATCTGTCGTTCTGCCCCTGAACAGGCAGTTAACCCACTGTTCCTAGGCCTTTGGTCTGATGCGTCCACATTTGAGATTTTTTTTGTGAGACGCAGAGAAGGTGAACGGATGATCTCCACGTGTGGTTCCCAATGTACTTTGCTGGTGACACTGTCAGTGATTTATTTAGAATTCAAGGCACACTTAACCTGCATTCTGCAGTGATATGCCATCCTATTGGTTTGCGCTTAGTGGGACTATCATTTGTTTTTCAACAGGACAATGACCCTCCAGGCTGTAAGGGCTACTTGGCCAAGGAGAGTGACGGTGCATCCGATAACCTGGCCTCAACAATCACCCGACAACCCAGCTGAGATGGTTTGAGATGAGTTGGACCGCAGAGTGAAGGGAAAGCAGCCAACAAGAGCTCAGCATATGTGGGAACTCCTTCAAGACTGTTGGAAAAGCATTCCAGGTGAAGCTGGTTGAGAGAATACCAAGCGTGTGCAAAGCTGTCATCAAGGCATAGGGTGGCTACTTCGAAGAATCTCAAATATAAAATATACTTTAATTTGTCTAACACTTTTTTGGTTACTACATGATTCCATATGTGTTATTTCATAGTTTTGATGTCTTTACTATTATTACTACTAAAGAAAAACCCTGGAATGTGTCCAAACTTTAGACCTGTACAGTATACAGTCGTGGCCAAAAGTTTTGAGAATGACACAAATATTAATTTCCAAAGTCTGCTGCCTCAGTATGTATGATGGCAATTTGCATATACTTAAGAATTTTATGAAGAGTGATCAGATGAATTGCAATGAATTGCAAAGTCCCTCTTTATCATACAAATGAACTGAATCCCCCAAAAACATTTCCACTGCATTTCAGCCCTGCCACAAAAGGACCAGCTGACATCATGTCAGTGATTCTCTCGTTAACACAGGTGTGAGTGTTGACGAGGACAAGGCTGGAGATCACTCTGTCATGCTGTTTGAGTTTGAATAACAGACTGGAAGCTTCAAAAGGAGGGTGGTGCTTTGAATTATTGTTCTTCCTCTGTCAACCATGGTTACCTGCCAGGAAACACGTGCCGTCATCATTGCTTTGCAGAAAAAGGGCTTCACAGGCAAGGATATTGCTGCCAGTAAGATTGCACCAAAATCAACCATTTACTGGATCATCAAGAACTTCAAGGAGAGAGGTTCAATTGTTGTGAAGAAGGATTCAGGGCGCCCAAGAAAGTCCAGCAAGCGCCAGGCAGTCTCCTAAAGTTGATTCAGCTGCGGGATCGGGGCACCACCAGTACAGAGCTTGCTCAGGAATGGTAGCAGGCAGGTGTGAGTGCATCTGCACGCACAGTGAGGCGAAGACTTTTGGAGGATGGCCTGGTGTCAAGAAGGGCAGCAAATAAGCCACTTCTCTCCAGGAAAAACAGGGACAGACTGATATTCTGCAAAAGGTACAGGGATTGGACTGCTGAGGACTGGGGTAAAGTCATTTTCTCTGACCAATCCCCTTTCCGATTGTTTGGGGCATCCAAAAAAAAGCTTGTCCGGAGAAGACAAGGTGAGCGCTGCCATCAGTCCTGTCTCATGCCAACAGTAAAGCATCCTGAGACCATTCATGTGTGGGGTTGCATCTCAGCCAAGGGAGTGGGCTCACTCACAATTCTGCCTAAGAACATAGCCATGAATAAAGAATGGTACCAACACATCCTCCAAGAGCAACTTCTCCCAACCATCCAGGAACAGTTTGGTGACGAACAATGCCTTTTCCAGCATGACGGAGCACCTTGCCATAAGGAAAAAGTGATAACTAAGTGGCTCGGGGAACAAAACATCGATATTTTGGGTCCATGGCCAGGAAACTCCTCAGACCTTAATCCCATTGAGAACTTGTGGTCAATCCTCAAGAGGAGGGTGGACAAACAAAAACCCACAAATTCTGACATACTCCAAGCATTGATTATGCAAGAATGGGCTGCCATCAGTCAGGATGTGGCCCAGAAGTTAACTGACCGCATGCCAGGGCGAATTGCAGAGGTCTTGAAAAAGAAGGGTCAACAGTGCAAATATTGACTCTCTGCATCAACTTCACGTAATTGTCAATAAAAGCCTTAGACACGTATGAAATGCTTGTAATTATACTTCAGTATTCCATAGTACCATCTGACAAAAATATCTAAAGACACTGAAGCAGCAAACTTTGTGAAAATTTATATTTGTGTCATTCTCAAAACTTTTGGCCACGACTGTATATAAAAAATGAAGAACAAAAATGATTGCATGGGATAATATACAAATGTGTTTGTGAAAGATAATTTGAGATTTTTTTTTTTTTTTTTTTACATTTGTTTATTAGTTTCTTTTCATTTTGAGAAGAGATCAACATTTAATGAATTGGTTATTTGTTGATCTAAAAATCTATATTGACCAATTTGAAGGTTTGGTCATTAGATTTGGGGTGGGGTTGTAAGAAATGATTGCCAAAAAAATGGGGTCCCCAGAAATTCTAGCGGGAAAAGATTGGGTCCCCGTTGAAAAAGTTTGAATACCGCTGCCTTAGACGTACTGTAATTTTAATGGTAGTGTGGCTATAGCATTGTATTCTGGAAAAACAGCTAGGGCCCGTGCCATGACAAATCAACAGGACCTGTTTTATCGATCATACGAAAGCCAGAAGACGAGGACAAGGAAAACCATTGTTTTAAGAGGAGTGCACCAGGCGGTTTCCAAATCATGTGACTTTCGGCGATATGGTCTGTGGTACACTCTACATGACCAAAAGTATGTGGACACCTGCTTGACAAACATCTAATTCCAAAATCCTGGGCATTAATATGGAGTTGGTTCCCCCTTGGCTGCTATAAAAGCCTCCACTCTTCTCGGAGGGCTTTCCAATAGATGTTGGAACATTGCTGCGGGGACTTGCTTCCATTCAGCCACAAGAGAATTAGTGAGGTTGGGCGATTAGGCCTGGCTTTGCAGTCGGCGTTCCAATTCATGCAAAAGGTGTTCGATGTGGATGAGGTCAGGGCTCTGTGCAGGCCAGTCAAGTTCTTCCACACTGATCTCAACAAATAATTTCTGTATGGACCTCGCTTTGTGCACAGGGGCTTTGTCATGCCGAAACAGGAAAGGGTCTTCCTCAAACTGTTACCACAATGTTGGAAGCACAGAAATGTCTAGAATGTCATTGAATGTAAACCACTCTGAAAGGACACCAATAATAAGAAGAGACTTGTTTGGGCCAAGAAACACGAGCAATGGACATTACACCGGTGGAAATATGTCCTTTGGTCTGATGAGTCCAAATTTGAGATTTTTGGTTCCAACCGCAGAGTCTTTGTGAGACGCAGAGTAGGTGAACGGATGATCTCCACCTGACGTTGCTTCCAGAGGCAGTTAGGAACTCGGTAGTGAGTGTTGCAACCGAGGACAGGCAATTTTTTACTCGCTATGCGCTTCAGCACTCTGCAGATCCGTACTGTGTGCTTGTGTGGCCTACCACTTCGCGGCTGAGCAGCTATTGCTTCTAGACGTTTCCACTTCACAGTAACAGCCCTTACAGTTGAGCCTGCAGCTCTAGCAACCTATGACGGTGCCACATTGAAAGTCACTAAGCTCCTCAATAAGGCCATTCTGGTGCCAATGTTTATCTCTGGAGATTGCATGGCTGTGTGCTCAATTTTATTCACTTGTCAGCAACGGGTGTGGCTGAAATAGCCGAATCCACTAATATGAAGGGTGTCCACATACTTTTGTATATATCATGGCTATATTGGCGCTGTAAATGGTCGTTGTTAGGGAAAGCAATATTGTTGTGTCTAACGGGAACACTGTAGGAACAGACAAATAATTTCCGCTGATTTACAACATTGACGTATAACTTCTCAGGCAGATGCATGCTCTCAACCTCCCAGTACACATCACTACTACCCGAAAGAAAGTCGCAAAGTACAACCGTCTGTAATCGAAAGACTTAAGAGCAAGGATTACCAAGCATATCCGGAAGACAACTGAGCTCATGTTGACATTTAGGCTTTAACCCTTTCCCCATCTGGTTTTCATTCAGCCTCATTCAATGAGAACAGGCTCATCGTCAGATAATCACCCTTTTCCCTTTTCAGTGGCAGGAAACCTATTGGTCACACCTGGAGTTAATCAGAATTAGATGGGAGACAAAGGATCGGGGGGCACGCAGGCGTGAGTGTCTCTGGGTAAAAGAGTGACTGGCAGGATGGGTCTACAGAGGTAGGAGGAACACAGGTGTGCACCGATGTCAGCGGTCGATCCAGACCATCCACTGTCATCTAGCCTGGATGGATCGACCCCCAGAGACCATGAGCTCATTGCAGACTCCATCGCTCATCCCACAAGGAAGCTCATCTTATGGGACAGACTTTGTTGATACCTTACTTCTTTATTTTGCTGCACGGTTTAAGTTACGATGATTTACGATTGGGAGTTACCTAATGATTCCACACCAAGGAAGTGCCACATGTTAAAATAAAAAGCTGTTGGATGTTTTATTCCTTCAGTTTAAGGAAGAATTGAACAAATGGAATTCTTGTTGGAGCATTTGTGTGGTCATTGTTACATGTATAGTGAACAAAAATGTAAACGCAACACGTAAAGTGTTGGTCCCATGTTTCATGCAATTAAATAAAAGATGTCGGAAATGTTCCATATTCACGAAAAACGTATTTCTCTCAAATTTGTTTACATCCCTGTTCATTTCTCCTTTGCCAAGATAATTAAACAGGTGCACCTTGTGCTGGGGACAATAAAAAGCCACTCTAAAATGTGAAGTTTTGAAACACAACACGATGCCACAGATGTCTCAAGTTTTGAGGGATGGGCAATTGGCATGCTGACTGCTGGAATGTCCACCAGAGCTGTTGCCAGAGACTTGAATGTTAATTTCTCTACCATAAGCTGCATCCAACGTCGTTTTAGAGTATTTGGCAGTACGTCCAACCGGCCTCACAACCGCAGACCACGTGTATGGCGTCGTGTGGGCAGCCCCATGTCGCAAGGATCTGTACACAATTCCTGGAAGCTGAAAATGTCCCAGTTCTTCCATGGCCTGCATACTCACCAGACATGCTCACCATTGAGCATGTTTGGGATGTTCTGGATTGATGTGTACAACAACATTTTCCAGTTCCTGCCATATCCAGCAACTTTGCACAGCCACTGAAGAGGAGTGGGACAACATTCCAAAGGCCACAATCAACAACCTGATCAACTCTATGCGAAGGAGATGTGTCGCGCTGCATGAGGCAAATGGTGGTCACACCGGATACTGAATGGTTTTCTGATCCACGTCCCTAACCATTTTTTTTTCTTACAGTATCTGTGACCAACAGATGCATATCTGTATTCCCAGCCATGTGAAATCCATAGATAAGGACCTAATTAATTTACTTTAATCGACTGACTTCCTTATATGAACTGTTACTCAGTAAAATCTTTGAAATTAATGCATTTATATTTTTGTTCAGTATATTTTGTACGTTAATGGAAAAGGTTGTACATTTTTTTTTATACATTTTCACACCTTGCTATGAAATCTGCAAAATTGCCTGGCCAGCATCATTTAGGAAAATGTAAAACCTACATGAAAAACTATTGACCTGTTGGGTAATCCTGGGTTCGCATATGCCAAGTATGTCTTTCACTTACTATTACCCCCACGTAAAGCAATGTTGCCTCTATTGACTTCAATTAAAAAATATTGGCTTTTGATCACTTTCATGTTACTTTGCCAAGCATTTTAATAACTTTCTTTGCACCCTGTCTAGGGGAAACAATGGATGCTGATGTCTCTCACCTGCTGAGCCAATGAGAAGAGGTCCTGATGCAGAGCGAGCACGGCCCTGTAGAAGGCTCCATCGTGTGTGTCCCTGGGGATCATACATGTATACTCCTCCATGCTGTCCCAGTGGCCTGCACACACACACACACAATGTGGATTTCGACTCGTCGTTACCACATATGCGATGTACAAATTGACTCGCATAGACGATGAAGGAGCATCATGCTCTCTCCCTCCGTGTAAAGACATTTGACTGCAACCACAGCGTAAAAACACACACACACACACACACACACACACACACACAGTGTGGTTGTACCCCCACCACATGAAAGCCCAATGTTGTGTAATATAAAAATGTCTGTTTCCTCAAAACATTAATAAAAAGTCTGAACCCAGGGTTCAATTATAGCGACTTATTTATAAGTCCTAATATCAGCCAGATATGTAATGAATCAAGAAAAACCATACATCATAATTATTATTATTTAAGGCTGTAATATGTAACTTATTGGGCGACCCCGACCAAATTCACAGACATTTGAGTTATAGATATGTAATTCTAATTGAAAGTAAGTCTAAGAAGCGGCAGATCTGTTCTATGTGCACTATTTCTATGCTTCCCGTACTTAAGTTTCATTTTTGCGTCTTTTACTTTTGGGTTTGGTACACCACAGCTGATAACATTATTCAAACAGCTGAAAACGCTATTTATTTGTTATGGAAAATATATTTCACAGCGGTATAGATGGTAAAATGATTCTCTACACTAAACTTGCTTGTTTTGTCACAAATTGAAATTAGGCGAACTATTCGAATTTTAGCAACCAGGAAATTAATACTTATTTTTCCTCAGAGTGCAGTCAGTGTTATGGGGTGCATGGGGGCCAGTGGCTGAGTACTGTGTTGGGATACGGATCAGGTTCTAATGTAATGAAGCCATATGCTTCCTGGGCTCCATAAACAGTATGCGTGGTCTTGATCAGAAAATAAGACTGGTGTAAGCTGAGGTATTTTTCTCCACCATAGAACATTATGATATGGTTACTTATGTGTGGATGCATTCCCATCTGGATGGTCGAGCTGTCGCTGTTATCATTACGGCTTGGCTTCAGTTCCAGCCAGTCAAAGAAAATGGAAGCCCGCTTCCTGTATAGCACTCCCAGAAGAGCTCTGTGGCAGAGGTTTGGCAAACAACATTGCATTCTGAAATGTGTCCACTGTTCTTATGTACCAATTGCTTTTTGAATGTACAGGCATCTGCATATTAAATGATGTCAATTTGTTGCTGGTCATTTGCACAATAAATGCTCTTTAGTATTTCAATACTCTAACCGGTCTCACCATTTACTGCATCTTATATCTGCTGTGTGGTTGTCACTGTTTTTAATGTTGTTTTTATAGTTGTAACCCTGACTTCACTACACAATTGGGACAATAACACTATTGATTGATTTGCTAGCTGTATTGAATTTCATCAATTACATTATTGTGACTTCAGTATATCAAATACAGGAAAATACAATCTGTACATGGTACCTTCATACACCGTTATCTATAAAATGGGTCTGCTTTGGTCAAACCATTTTATAATAGGTTTGTAATAGTTATTGGATTGAATTATTAATGTAGTCATAAAGCAATATGATTGCTATAGTAATTTGAAGCATTTTGTAACAAGGCTGATGCAGGGTTGAGTGAGAGCTCTTACCTAGACCCCAGGCTGCAGCGGCTGCCATCCGTGCCATCTTGGCCTGCGTATCCTCAGTGACCAGAGTCCACTCCTCACAGCACTGCTGGTGCAACTGGCCCCTGTGCAATGAAAATCATTTAAAAAAATAGTGAATTCTTTGCTACATATTTTTGTTTGTGGACCCACTATATTTTTGGCGACTGAACCCTGATACGCACACACGCAAACACGCTTTAGGCAAAGTTTAGTGACAAAACATTTTAGAGGCCATCCTCTTGGCGACAGACACAAAATGTTGCTAATTTCCTGCAATTGTACACATTTTGTCATGGTGCTGAGAGAAAATGTGACATTTTAAAGCAAATTTCCTGCAATTCCAGGAAAAGTTAGGCCATTTTTATATAATGTATAACATAATGTATAACATAATCAATGCCATAACACTTTTGGAATTTTAGATTCTAGATATGGTGGTTGTTCGTTCTCAAAGATGTTCTTATTAAAAAATATATAGCTCCATTATCTTTTCTGTATACTTTATATCTGGTTTTAGTGGATTCATTTTTAGTGGATCCGATTTTGGGTTATTGTATTTTTACTTATTTTTGGAAGTGGCGGCAACGATTTAGCAGCGGCGGCCCGTCGCTACTAAATTAATATAGGGGAAACACTGAAAGACAAGACTCGGCTAAGTGTCAAATGAAATGTAATCTTTACACTAGAATGTTTCCATTTTCCGCCACCAAACCCCATTTGATTTATTCATTGACCAGTAAAGCCCGCGGGACTGGCACGGAATGAAAAGAGAAGGGGACAGAGCGTAATAATGGATGCTCAGCTTCACTGAGAACTTGGCTGAGTCTACTTTTTTTTATTCCCTGGTAAACATGATCCAGCCAGCCTGTGACCACAGTCCTGATCATATCAGATATCACTGTCAACTAACTAATACTAAATGTTCTCTTCGATTGGAACTCAACCGGGACAAAACGTACAACCAGTACTGCGTGTGACCGCGTGTCTTCACCCTGCTCCATATGGGTGGAACCCTCAGCGCAGGCGCACGTTTGCAGGGGGAAGAACATTGGATGAGTGTGGCAACAGATTAGATGGGGTGAGTCAGACAGGTTTGTGTCTGGTAGATATGAAGTGTTTCCCAGCATAATGCATAATAATTAGAACACCACAAAGCCCCAGTGTGCTACAGCCCTGCGTGTCTCACGTAGCATAACGCGCCGTGGTCAAGGGCATAACGGAAAGTGCTACGGCTATCGGATGACTCAGCAGCCAGTCACTCAACTCAATGGAGGTAAATTCCACCTGAAATTAATCTAAACATAAATAGAGGGAAATTGAAGACAGACATTATTTCTTGGTACTTTGTTTTGGTATAGAGCGGAGTGTGAGCACAAATGCCTGAACATTCATTTAGTCTGTGGTAACCTTGCCAAACAGTAAAGGAACATGGAAATAGAATAAAACTAGCAAAAAGCATGAATTGATGCCCACCCAAAAAAGCTGCAGAGGTGCTGACTAACGGTATAGTAAACTTATGAAAAATAAAGAACGTTGCACACTCTACTCCCAATGATGGATAATACACCAACAGTGCCTTCTTCAGGGTTTACCTTTAAAAATAAAAAATGGAATAAACACTAAACACTGTATTGAGACAGACAGTCAGGCTATGCTTTGCATTGAATAGGCAATTGTGATCATCTTAAAAGTAGGTTGGAGCCCTTTTGGGTAACTTATTTACTTTGAATGAGCTGATGACGCGGACGCTACTCTACAGGACTGTTTTGCTAGTGCAGACTGGAATATGTTCCAGGATTCATCCAATGGCATTGAGGAGTATACCACCTCAGTCATCGGCTTCATCAATAAGTGCATCGACGACGACGTCCCCACAGTGACCGTACGTACATATCCCAACCAAAAGCCATGGAGCTAAAAGCTGCCGGTTTCAGGGAGCGGGACACTAATCCAGACGCTTATAAGAAATCCAGCTATGCCCTCAGAAGACCAATCAAACAAGCAAAGCATCAATACAGGATTAAAATTGAATTCTACTACACCGGCTCTGACGCTCGTCGGATGTGGCAGGGCTTGAAAACTATTACGGACTACAAAGGGAAACACAGATGCGAGCTGCCCAGTGACGCAAGCCAACCAGACGAGCTGAATGCCTTTAATGCTCACAGATCCTCAAAAAGTTCTACAGCCGCACCATCGAGAGCATCCTGACCGGTTGCATCACCGCCTGGTATAGCAACTGCTCGGCATCTGACCTTAAGGTGATACAGAGGGAAGCACATACGGCCCAGTACATCACTGGGGCCAAGCTTCCTGCCATCCAGGACCTATATAATAGGCGGTGTCAGAGGAAAACCCATAAAATCATCAGAGACTTCAGTCACCCAAGTCATAGACTGTTTTCTCTGCTACCGCACGGCAAGCAGTACCGGAATGCCAAGTCTAGGACCAAAAGGCTCTTTAACAGCTTCTACCCCCAAGCCATAATAAGACTGCTGTACAATTAATCAAATGGCCACCGGACTATTTACATTGACCCCCCTCCATTTGTTTTGTACTCTGCTGCTACTCGCTGTTTATTATCTATGCATAGTCACTTTGACCATACCTACACGTACAAATTACCTCAACTAACCTGTACCCCCTGCACACTGACTCGGTACCGGTACCCCTTGTATATGTTATTGTACTGTGCTACTTTTAATTATTTTTTTACTTTAGTTTATTTGACACATATTTTATTTGACTCTTCTTGAACTGCACTGTTGGTTAAGGGCTTGTAAGTAAGCATTTCACGGTAAGGTCTACACTCGTTGTATTCGGTGGATGTGACAAATAAAGTTGGATTAGACGAGTTAAATACAACCGCATGGACTGACTCATCGCTCATGGGGTTGTAGAACAAAGGGCTGCACTGTCACTTATGTGTACTCACTGTAGATACGCTTCTTTTCCTTAGCTGGAAACAATGTATTCCCCCCAGACTGCTATCCTGAAGTAATGTGAAGTAATGACAGTCAACTGTTATGTAATTCTGTCCGTTTTCCCATTTCTCTCACTTGAATCATGTTCTTGTACAAAGAGAATATCATCAGGGGTATACAATGATGGCACAGCACAGACGGTTACACAAGCTAATCGTTGTCTGGTTAGCTTCACAAACTCCGGGACGGTCCACATTCTTTCAAACTGTTCTAACATTGTGTGATTTCCTTCCCAGCGGCTTTGCCCCTTGAAGGCATTTATACAGAAATTAAGTTGAATCACCTGTGGAGAGGGAAGGAAGGAAGGAAGGATGGAGGAGGGGAGAGCGAGTGACAGAGCACAAGAAACAAAGAGAGGGAGAGAGAGAGAGAGCATGAGACAGACAGAAAGAAAGAGAGAACGTTCTTGAGTTCAATCTTGGAGTTGGCTGCCTGGAGCTGTGGTTGAGGGTTTCAGTGTACCGAACCAACAGGCCCAGTCACGAACTGGCCTGGACTGACTGTCCTCGCACACTTTCCTGTAATACTACCAGGCTCTCGTTAGAGGAAACTATTGACTTTTTCCCCCGTCGCTTCACGCCCAGTCATCAAAGAAGCCCAATGTCAGATTCCATTAGTACATACTGCAGGAGCGGTCGTGAGCAAGTACAAAGAGTCGGGGACGCGTCTGCTCCCGGCCAATCTTCTCTGTCACAGACCCTGTCCTTCTCCATTACACTCACAAGGAGTACACATCTCAAACAGCTATTTATTACTTCATTGAAGGCAACTTTTTGAAAAAGGTGAGCAAGACGGTGAGCAACACTCGCTCCAAAAAGGTTGTCTTCACAATCGTAACACGATATGACAGCTGTAATGTCACCTGAGATTACATTTTATCATGACAGAGCATTAAAGTTCCAGAGTAGACCAGACTTTCCCCCTATAGTATTTAACACAACACCTAACAGTGAATAGAAAGACACTAAGGCCTGCACAAAAGGAGTTGCCTCCAAAAAACTCCCCTTTGATTGACAGTGAGGAGAGACAGAACACAGACACCAAAGTGTTGTGACTCACCATTCGCCCAGGGCCTCCAAGCAGCGCATGCGCCCCAGGATCAGCTCAGGGTCATCCTTGTTGATGTCGATCTTCTTGTCGTACGCCACCAGTGCATCCTCCCACTCGTGGAGCTTCTCGTACCAGGTGGCCTGGATTTCCTGTTCAGGAACAAGAAGGCCCGAGCACTGTTAAAGCTCCCAATTCACCGCTTTATTGACAACGTTTCCATCGTATGACCACAAAGATGTACGTATGACCACACACTTTTCTATAGACTGGATTTCCTGTTAAACAACACAACCAGGTGGTGCGAATGACTTCTGATAATTATCTATCCGCTATACTAACTATACTATAAGATGATTCTTGCTTGCAGTGTATGGCCATCTGAATGCATACATGAGGATGTGATGATTGTTTTTGTTCCGTTTGCGGTAAGATACAAAAACTGCATCTGATTTCGATCTGCTCAGGGCTAAAGCAAGACCTACACTGGACAGTCAGGTCCAAAATTATTGGCACCCTTGATAAAGACGAGGCTAAAAAAAAACAAATCAATTATACAAATATTGAGATATATGGTATGCAACAAACAAAAGGGGGAATTTATATTATTTTATACTAATACAATTGCTCAGAGGAAGTGGTTGTTCACATTGCGAGGATAACGTGACTGAGCATAACGTGACTGAGCCTTTTTGTATATGTTTTATGAGATTGGAGAACACATTGGGAGGAACTCCCAATTCCTCCATACAGGAATATAGGAATTCCCCATTCCTCCATACAGACTCATTCCAGATCCTTGATATCCTTAATCTGCTCTTAATCTGCTTTAATTCAAACCATAGGTTTCAATGGAGATGAAGTCCAGAGACAGATGGCCAATGTTGATTGTCTTGAAAACAGGGGCGCCAATCATTTTGACCCTTATCTTTCTGAGATTTTTTTAACTTCTTTAACTAAATCTATTTTTTAGTATAAAACACAATATTTAAAAAATGTTTTATATAGTTTTTGTATAACTTTTTGCTCATCTTTATTAATGGACATGACTATATATACTATACTTTCCAAAGTATACTACTGTATGGATTTTTTCAGAATTACTTTTATTTCTACTAAACGCTACTGCCCAAATTATGAGATAAAAAATACATGGAAAACAAGTGGTCATCAAGCCACCCTCTTTATGACACTGAACGCACGAGTGGAGATTCCCACCATAGGCATGTCTCGACCTCTGGCGACCTGGTGATAAGCCTGACTGGGATGCCAAACAAAGAAGGTGCCACCGGGCGCAATCTTCTGCTTCGCTCACCCCATAAACGCTACTCACTGTTTACCTTATAAACAAGGTTTCCTGGAAGCGCTCTCCAAGGTGCTTTTACTTCTGGAAATATTTTATGGAGAACATAATTACAGCTCCAAAAAGACAGACGGTAGGGCACTTTAGTCAGGCAACCAAGTGTGAAATAGTCGGAGGCCTAAGAACCGGACTTGGGGCTAAAAGTAGCCTCTTAATAAAAAGCAACGGCACATACTGTAAAATGATATATTGGCCTAACTGTGTCGACAATCACACAACCCTACACATCAAAACACACAAAGAAATGGTTAACACTAGAAAAGCCTGGCCTCGAAGGACCCCTCTTCGAGCCAATGACGAGTCTTTTGGACATTTTAACATTCTCATAAATACATTTCATATATGCTCTTGCTAAAATAATAATTTGGCTGTATTTATTTATTTCTTAAGTAACATTAGAATACGAAAGAAAATGTATTTCAAAGAACACAATAGCATTTTCATTAGTTTGTGTAATTGTAGACTATAAGTACAAATTATAAACCACCAAAACAACACAGTTAAAGTGTTAAAATCCATTAAATAAACAATCACAAAGTTAATGAATTAATAATTTGTTAAGGGCAGGTCTTAAGGAACATTATGAGACTAAAAAAATGCATTTCAAAAGAACAGAATGGCATATAATGAGTTTAAATATATGACTGTGCTTTGAGTGTTGCGAGTGCATGTGGAAAGTGCATGGAATCACGGGAAGTTATATATTGAAATAGAGCTGAAGGGTTCATCTTTAAGAGTTGTTTGGCAACGACAGTGTGGTATATAGACTTATTCAGGAAAAGTTGAGGAAGGGGGAGGGAAATTACTTTAAAAATAACTAATTGAAAATGTATATTTGTTTTGCGTCCGTCCACATGTCCCTCTCCGCATTTCTAGTGTTAATTGAGCACAAAAATCTAGATTTTGCAATGGCCGTATCAGTCTTCGGACTTGAACCCCTGTGGTTTGAATTGAAGAAGGTAGTCAATAAGCACAGACAAAGGATAGAGGATTTGGAAAGATTTAGCATAAAATGTAGATCAGTATTTGTATTATTTATTAAAAACAGTATTTTTTTGCTCATTTTTATCAAGGGTGCCAATAATTGTGGACCTGACTGTATGTAATATACTTTCCAAAGTATACTAATGTATGCATAGAAAACAAGTGGTCATCAAGCCACCCTCTTTACGACACTGAACGCATGAGTGGAGATTCCCACCATAGGCATCTGAGTTGTCAAATTACCTCTTTCTGTTGACTTACTGTATATGTCTGTGACCTCGGGAGGAAGTGATGCGCAGAACTGACTCGACCTCTGGCGACCTGGTGATAAGCCTGACTGGGATTCCAAACAAAGAAGGTGCCACCGGGCGCAGTATGATGCCTCACACACCCCGTAAAACGCTACTCACTGTTTACCTCATGAACAAGGTTTCCTGGAAATGCTCTCCGAGGTGCTTTTATTGTAAACTTTTACTTCAGAAAATGTTTTATGGAGAACATAACTACAGCTCGAAAAAGACAGGCGGTAGGGCACTTTCGTCAGGCAACCACCTGTGAAACAGTCGGCCATAGAACCGGACTCTGGGCTAAAAGTAGGCCCGAAATAAAATGCAACAGGACAGGATCTGTCGGCCTGGTTGTGTAGAACTTGTAGACAAAGTTCAGTGCCACAAACGTATTTCGTTCTGTTTTAGTTTTAAACGGGGGAGAGCTTAACAAATGTGTCTTAATTCACTGGTCGCGCTCACACACATATCAATGGGCTGATCAAATGAGGGGGATATGTAAAATGGCAGAATTATACAGTGTGGTGCAATTACGCTACACAGGGGGAAACAATCAAGAAGTCAAACAAAGAAGCCCTTTCTCTCTGTGTGTTACTTAATCAAATTTCCATGACCAACAATTGGCGGCGTCTCTACATACGTATAACAAAAAGTAAGTAACGTGGTATCGACACTGGGAGGCTGCTCTCTGAACCCATGTAAAATCTCCTGTCATAGTGCAAGGCACTTAACCCCCCCACAAAGTAGCTATACCCATTAGGCAACTGTATAAAACACATGGTCAACCCTCAGTTGGGTGTGCAGGCTTTTGATCAAGCCCTGCTCAAACACATCACAGCCAGTTTATCAAGGTCCGGTTGAGCAGCTAACTTCTAAAATGGGTTTTGTTAAAGAGGGACTGGAATATAAGCCTGCACACCCATTAGCTCTCCTGGAGGATGGTTGTCAACCTTTGATGTATAACAGTGCAACATTATAACCAAATATGTTTTGATGCATTTTGAAATAATTCATTCATTCAATATATCAAAGATCAAATGGCTATGGAAGGTTAAAAAACATTTTATTTAGCTGAAGCAAGCCCACAAATTTTCTTCAGGAAATGTGTCTTTTCTAGTTCAGTCACATTTATCTTAGCTACCTTAGAAGTGTTTACTTTGAAGGTTGACTAGTATCTATTGAGTTGCAATGTCCCATACATTGGAAGTATCTACCAAACTTTTTGACGCCACATTATCCAAAAGAAAGGCTACTATCTAATATGTTTTCCTAAAATTACTGTTTGCGATTCAAAAATTATTTTGATTCACATAATCAGAATCACCGCGATTTAACCAAATCTCAAGTAATACAATGCTGAGGTGAATCGTTCATTTAGTCAAAAATAATTGTTTAAATGAATTAACTTTTGTATGACATTTGCGAATGTATGGCCTCATTCACGAGTGTTGGTGGAAAGTTTTTGGGGACGACATGATGAAAACAAATACATGATAATAATAGATAAACACCGAACTAGAAGGTACAATATGTGTTTAAATTGGCTACCTAGTTATTAGTCTGTTCTCTATCATATTTTATAGGCTTAGCTGCTGCTGCAATGTCTCTCCTTGATCCACAGCCCACTTGCCTTGCACACATGCAGGTGATGTGTGCAAACCGAGACGAGCTAAAGTGTCATTCTGATGTGTTGATTTTTATTTGATTGAGAAAATATTTAAAAGCTGTGCCTAAATAAATGTAATTAACATACATTAAATTCAATTTCCATTACTTTTCTGATTTTATCCTTTTCCAGGCCTGGAAAACACCATTTTAAAATGCCATGACTTTTCCAGGATTTTCATGACCGTACGAACCCCGGTGTGTGGAAAAAGCAGGGCGAGGGCTCCCAAGGCATGCACTCTATTTAGAAAATGTTATTTCATATCTGGAGCTGGTCCCTTTGGAGAACATGAAACGGTTTGAGGAATAACAGCAGGGAGTACTACGCATCACAGTTAACATAACAGAGGAGCCTGTGAAAATCACCTGCAATGAAGATAAATTAACCTTGGCCAAGACAAAAAAAAATACAAAATAAAAAAGTTACATAAAAGAATAGTGTTTGGTTTATAAAAACCACTTGAGAATATTAATAGGAATACAGACGCCACAAATGTGAAAAAGTGACACGTTGCCGGCTTTCCACTTGGCATGTGAAGCGATCCCACGGGGACATGACCAAATAGTGTGTTTAAAGTCATAAAAGTGTGTTAAAACTTCACTGTTAAGTCAATATTACAGTTAGGGACTTTGGTATGGTGCATAAATACATTTTTACAATTTGGAACAAAACCTCCACCAATCCATCTTAGCAGACTCAGGAGAAATTGTAGAAATAATGGTATGTGATTTTTTTAAAGATATATATTTTTAAACTATTAACTGGAGGAGAAAAAGCCCAATATGTCTACTCCTGCATACAAAGCTATTGACCATGGAAGTAGATGTCCTCTGCACGTGTTGGAAAGTGAGCACAGGATGTTGTAGAGCACCTGTTTGAAAGCTGCTCATCCTCTTGTTAAGGATGCAGTTTGAGGGAGGAGGTGAGGAAAGGAGACACTAGTGTCAATTTAAAGTGCATGTACTGTAGAGATAGATGACTGTAGACAAGAGTCACTTACCAGTTCGCCAAAGTGCTTCATGGCGTACTCCAGGACCCCGGATGCTGCCTCTGGCTGCTGCAGTTTGTTATTGATGCTGGAACAAGACACAGAAGCAGAGACAGCTTTACGTCAATATTCATACCCAATCTGGCAACCGACTCAGGCACTCTCCCGTGTCACGTACAGCATGCTCTGGGTGAGAAAGCGGCTGAGGTCTCACACACAGTACAGTGGGGTCCGATATTTATGGACACCCTTGATAAAGACGAGCAAAAACGACTATGATCCTTCCAATACTGAGCTATGTTGTACGCAAACTAAAAAGGTGAAAGGATATTATTTTATACTAACAAAATTGCTCAGAGAAAGAGATTTTGTTTAACAAGTTGTTGAAAAAAATCTAAAAAACATAGGGGTCAAAATGATTTCACTACTACAGCACCCTACCCTTGCGAGGACAATGACACAGAGCAGGGTGCACAATCAAAAACACATCTTTTGACCAATGGGTAAAATAAAATGTTAAATTGTGTATATATTCCTCTTTCTTCTCGAATCCGCAGGACTTAAAACAATATAGAGGTAAGATGGATATCAATTTTGAGACATGACACACAGTATTTTCATATTTCAGTAAGCGCTTTACATATTAATTCGAAATTACTGTTCTTTTTTTGAAGATTTCTCACAAAAACAAGCGTCTCTCTGTAAAATGTAAACTGAGCACTGAGCGTATACAAAACTTTCTATTAATCCTTTTACATTTAATTCAGCTCGTGTCATGCTCATTTAGCTTTTTGTGACCTGCGGAATCAACTTTGAAGACAACGTCCACAAAATGTAAAATCCTCAAAAGTTGTTACGAACAACCTATGTCAACTGAGCTAGGTGCTCATTATCAGATGTATTAGGTTCCAAAATCCAACTGTTTGGATATAATGTTAATGATATGTTAGAGAAAGACCCCACTGATTCAGAACAGAATTCATTATATTTGTCTTGGTAAAATGTACCGTAAAACTACAAATTGATGTCTCAAATAGCCACCTGTCCCTTTTAATAGCCAGGCAATGGCACACATTTCAGCAAATAAACGCCTCCTTCAAATAAACATTAGGTCTAAATGAATTGTTAACGAGGTTACCATGAATTGCTTATGAGGTTTAATATTTGAATTGTTACATTAAATAATGCAGTAATGACAAAACAATCATGGCAATAATCCGTTTTTATCACCAGTAAGAAACTGATAGCCATTGGCTGCTAATAGCTGAGAACTGCTAGCTAACAGGCAAGCACAAAAACAGTAAACAACTTCACGAGTACAGAGCCCTAGAAATCGGCAGATTGCCAGCTAGTGGCGAAAAGAAAGAACTGCTAATAAATGCACAGTCAGAGGACAATTACTATTCTGGAACATATCATTTTTTTGAGCATACTAAGACAAAATAAATGTGACACGTAAATTCTAACACATTACTGCAGGAAATTAAAAAATGTATTAAAATGCTGGAAGTGAATGCTGGAATTAAACAATTAACAAAAAACAATGCAGCTGTTGGCATTAAGGAAAATAGATGCCTGGTTTAAAAAAAAGACTGTCTCTAACAAGAGCCTGTTGTGTTCAGTGATTTAAGCAAATAAAATCCCAGGCTATTAATTCAAGTTTTACTGCATTTTATAACATAAGGAAGTGAAATTCCACCAACAAAGCGCGTTTTCACCCACTCTGGGCAGAGAGGGTGGAGACCCTACAGTGAGACTTTTTCAAAAAAGTTGTATAAGATTGGAGAACACAGAATGAGTGAACTTTTTTGAGTGGTTCTCATATGTAGGTTCTCATATACATGTTATTTGCATGTGCAACACTCTCCACACTTCCTCGTCAATTTCCTCCGCTCCCACTAGATAAGTAAAAAAGCCAAGCTAAAGATAGGCTAGCTGGCCTAGCTAGCTAAAACTGTTGGGAGAAAAACTCTGATGGAGCTTTCTGAAAAGTTGACAGAGAAACGACACTGCCACATAGTAACAACGAACTTAGGAAGTTCATTAAAATAGGAGTAACTTGAAGAATCGAGCCTTCGTGCGAAGGGAGGATGTATTTGGTGGTCTTGCAAACGGGCTTGATGACACTTCACATACCTAACAATTTCATTGGCTGTCTTGTAGAGTGTATCCATTGTTTTCAGTGCCATGATGTCCTTGAAGAGCAGATTCAATGCATGAGCAGCACAGCCAATGGGTGTGATGTGAGGGTAGGACTCCTCCACTTTAGACCAAGCAGCATTCATGTTCGCAGCATTGTCTGTCACCAGTGCAAATACCTTCTGTGGTCCAAGGTCATTGATGACTGCCTTTAGCTCATCAGCAATGTAGAGACCGGTGTCTCTTGTCCCTTGTGTCTGTGTTATTGTAGAATACTGGTTCATGGGTGGTGATGTAGTTAATTATTCCTTGCCCACGAACATTCGACCACCCATCAGAGATGATTGCAACACAGTATGCTTTCTCTATGATTTGCTTGACCTTCACTTTAACTCTGTTGAACTCTGCATCCAGCAAATGAGTAGATAAAGCATGTCTGGTTGGAAGGGAGTATGCTGGGCGAAGAGCATTCAGAAATCTCTTCTAATATCCATCAGAGGTGAACCAGCTGCATACACAGCTCGAGCAAAACAGTCATCAGCATTTCCCTGACTACGTTCCTCCATTGTCCAAAAACACTTCTGATTCCAGGTGGACCATGAGCTGTTGCTAGAGATGTCTGATTCATTATTTTCACCTTGAATAAAGGTAGAGGGACTTTTGTCAGAGGTTGCTTGCTGTGAGCGCTGTGGGAACTTTATGCACTTGGCCAGATTACTTTGCATCTTTGTTGCATTCTTCACATATCATTTGGCACAGTATTTGCAAATGTACACATATTTTCCTTCTACATTAGCTACAGTTAAATTTCTCCACACATCAGATAGTGCCAGTGGCATTTTCCTGTGAAGATTAGAACAAAAATGAGTAAAGAAATACAATTCCATGTACAGATAACTAGTTAAGCAGTTAGATTAAACAACTCCTTTGTAAGATAAATGTTTTAAAATTAAACATGTATGGAAACGGGTGAATTAACACTCAAGCAAGCTAAAACCCACTTGGTAGCAAAAACAAACTAGCAGAAATTGTTAACAACTTAGAAATTATTCAAACACACTTTGATGTAGGCTACTATTTACTAGTTAACAAAATATATTCAACCACCCAGTACTGTAATCAAAACTTACCAGAAAGCATGTAGTCCTTGGCTCAGACAGTGTAGTAGTGTGGGCTCAATAGCATCTCAGTGTGCAAGTTCTTGAGAATCAGCTGTACATGTGACGTAAGAGTGCACTGCACATGTGATGGGAGAATGCACTGTGCATGCAGATGGTTGAAATTAGATTGAATTGGGGATAGTTTAACCAAAATATGCCACAAGACCTAGAATTGCCTTATGTGTATCCAACAAAAAAGGTTCCTGTTATACGATAACTTTTTTGATGAAGTTAAGCAAATTCCAGGGCTTAACTTCCCATGGAACATTTCTGGGAAAATTCTGGAAATTTACCAGAAAGTTTCCGACCCTTTGCAACCCTAGTTGCAGGTAATGCATAATACAGAACGGGTCTAATATAATATAATTTGTTGTCAGAAAAGTAGTCTACCTATGTGTTTGTTTGATCAAATGGGTGCAACCCATTCCTAAATCGTCACACGAGCTGTGTTCTAACCTACTGCAAACCCTGCATTGGCAACAGTGATAAATCCAAAAGTACAACTGAATTTACGATGAGAAAGCGGGGGTTCTGTCGACACATAGTGGAGACTTGATATAAAGTCACCATTAATTCGGAGTTGACAAATTCCGGACCCCATCCCCACAAATCATAAAACTAATGGTCAGCGCTAATTTGCGATTGTGAGCAAGCCAATGGCCAACTGGACTATCCACTCATTGGCATGTGCATGTTAAACATTGTCTTTTCAACCAACAAAGGTGCCCTGTTTGGGAGATAATGTCATCCACTTTTCTGTCATGACTATAATCCCCCGGGCATCTAATGTTTAAGAACCCACACATCTGGAAGCACTCATCTGAAACGCAAGTCTGTAGTATTTCCTCATCTATGAAAAGCCATGCTTGGCCTGTTCCAATACATCTGTTAAAATGTAGCGTTTTAAGGAAGTTGGAAGGCGAGGACAGCAGGCGAGAGAGTTGATGACATCGGAGCCTATATGTCAGGAGGGGTCAGGGCCAGACCAATTTGTTGACTGGACCCAGCGAGAGGTCATCTGCATGCAAACACAGCAGTTGCTAACCAAATGTACTACAAAACTGGGCATATCAAACACAAAATATGTGGTATGTAATAAGGAAAACAGAGTCCACATTTTCTACAGTCACAGGTAAGTTCTGACAGTACATAGGATTTATTTATCCGCAAATGTTAATACACAGTATCAAACGCACCACTTGTTTCATCTCAAAAATCTTAAAACAACTCTTGGAAAATCAAGAAATCAAAATGTAATACACGTGAATAAGAAGGGTTTCATACTTTTGTGGTTTAATTTCCTGCCTTCAAGAAGGACATTATGCAAGAGGAGGATATGTCAGCAATATGTGATTGCCGGCTACTCACACATCAAAGAGGCTTATATCACTTTGCGGTCTACGGTGTGGTGATGTGATAGATGAATGGAGTGCCACAGGGATCAATGTCGGGACTGTTATAATTAATATTCTGGGGGAACCAGTGTACCATCATATCCCAATCACAAATTTGGCATTTTAAGACTCTTCCGGAGCGTGAACAGAGGACATCTTTCCTAGACAGATAAAGCACATCACTGTCCCAATGTGGCACTAGTATGACAGGGTATTGGGTTGACAGTCAGTGTAAATAATATAGCAACCTACAGTAATGTTGGGCTAGAGAGAAGCAAGGCTGTATATTACCTCAACCCCTACACGTCTCATTATTTGATAAAATATCACCTTCCTAATTACGGTATAGAGCAGGTGTGAAGGTTGACCCAGCAGTAGGTTTTTAACAGGCTGACGAACTTGACGGATGTGTTGCCAAAGTGAGGGTTTTTATTTGGTATGAGAATAATTTATATATCCGGCAACTGTACAAGTATTTACAAAAACAAATAATCAAGACAATTAACAAAAAGGTAGGCCTAATAAACTTAAAAGAAAACCCAGGCTTCAATCATGTCTGTACTCGTCAGAATGCAGACTTTACCTTGCCCTGTCTCTGACCTGCAGACAAAGAAATTACAGGGTTTAAATACCAATACCCAGGATGTTTCTGACCAATGAGAACAAGCCAATTCACATCATGATCACTTCACATTTAAAGCAAACATTACAATACACACCTGTTCATATTATAAACATAAATGTATTTCCATAGCACACACAATAAAAGGTGCACCATGCTTTGAACATAAATGAAAGTTAGGGATCAGAACACACAGTGCATTCAGGAAGTATTCAGACCCCTTGACTTTTTCCACATTTTGTTATGTAACAGCCTTATTCTAAAACTGATTCAATTGTTGTTTTGTCCCTCATATCTACGCACAATACCCCATGTTACTGTAGGTTCTGAAAACAACAGAGTAAAAACGGACAACTTGAAAAAGCTCAAACTAAGTGTATTCACCCAAAGCTGAAAAGACAAGGTATTACACATCTAGACAGCCAATATATCTCTGTTGCTAGGCAGGAACTGAATTGGTTCCTCTCACTGGTATAGTCACAGCCTTGCCTGATACTAACACCTTCGTGGGCATGGAAGTGTATGTGTGAGATAGGACTGTAGTAGGAGAGACGTTGTGGTGGGCCTCTCTGGCCCCCCTCCCAGAGGTTTCTTCTCACTTCATCTGTTGACTTGACCTCGAGACGCATTCCTCCATCCTCCCTAGTTCCGCAGCTGGCCTGCCTTATCAGAGACTAACTATTGCCCTTCGGCTCCCTCCTTAGAAACATGGAGCAGAATACAAACTTTCTGCACTTAGTAACTTATACCAAGTCCCGATCTAACCTTCATTGACCCCAGCATATACATTCCTTCTACATGTAAAGTAATCAAGTTCTAGTCTGGTAACAATGAACAAGTATATTTCAAGCTAGAATCCAACACCCATAATGACAAAGCAAAAACACGTTTAGAAATATTAGCAAATGTATATAATGTACTTTTTGTACATAGTCCCTTCATTTTAGGGGACCAAAAGTGCAGGGACAAATTCACAATTCGGAAAGTATTGACTTTTTACACATTTTGCTACGTTACAGCCTTATTCTAAAATTGATTAAATTGTTTCCCCCCCCTCATCAATCTACACACAATACTCCATAACGACAAAGCAAAACAGGCTTAGACATTTTTGCAAATGTATTGAAAATAAAAACTGAAATATCACATTTACATAAGAATTCAGACCCTTTACAAATTACTTTGTTGAAGCACCTTCGACAGAGATTACAGCCTTGAGTCTTCTTGGGTATGACGCTACAAGCTTGGCACACCTGTATTTGGGGAATTTCTCCCATTCTTCTCTGCAAATCCTCTCAAGCTTTGTCAGGTTGGATGGGGAGAGTCACTGCACAGCTATTTTCAGGAGTCTCTAGAGATGTTTGATCGGGTTAAAGTCCAGGCTCTGGCTGGCCCACTCAAGGACATTCAGATACTCCTGGGTTGTCTTGGCTGTGTGCTTAGGGTTGTTATACTGTTTGAAGGTGAACCTTCGCCCCAGTCTGAAGTCCTGAGATCTCTGGAGCAGGTTTTCATCAAGGATCTCGCTGTACTTTGCTCTGTTCATGTTCCCCTCGATTCCTGACTAGTCTCCCAGTCCCTGCCGCTGAAAAACATCCCTGCAGCATGGTGCTGCCACCATGCTTCACCGTAGGGATGGTGCCAGGTTTCCTCCAGACGTGGCGCTTGGTATTCAGGCCAGAGAGTTCAATCTTGGTTTCATCAGCCCAGATAATCAATCTTGTTTCTCATGGTCTGAGAGTCCTTTAGTTACCTTTACGCAAACGCCAAGTGGACTGCCATGTGCCTTTTACTGAGGAGTGGTTTCTGTCTGGCCACTCTACCATAAAAGCCTGATTGGTGGAGTGCTGTAGAGATGGTTGCTCTTCTGGAAGGTTCTCCCATCTCCACAGAGGAACTCTGAAGCTCTGTCAGAGTGACCATCGGGTTCTTGGTCACCACCCTGACCAAGGTTCTTTCCCCCAATTGCTCAGTTTGGCGTGGCAGCCAGCTCTAGCAGAGTCTTGCGTTTCCAAACTTATTCCATTTAAGAATGATGGAGGCCATCGTGTTCTTGGGGACCGTCAATTCTGCACAAACTTGTTGATACCCTTCGTCAGATCTGTGCCTCGACACAATCCTGTCTCAAAGCTCTACAGACAAATCCTTCAACCTCATGGCTTGGTTTTTGCTCTGACATGCACTGTCAACTGTGGGACCTTATATAGACAGGTGTGTGCCTTTCCAAATCATGTCCAATCAACTGAATTTACCACAGGTGGATTCCAATCACATTGTAGAACCATCTCACGGATGATCAATGGAAACAAGATGCACTTTAACTCAATTTACAGTCTCATAGCAAAGGTCTGAATACTAATGTCAATATTTTTCTAAAAACCTGTTTTCACTTTGTCATTATGTCATTGTCTGATTCCCTTAGAGGTTTTTCCACTCTGAATTTGAGGTTCTTCCCTGGCTGCCACTGTTGACATAGTTTTGGTTTGTAAGAGACCAGGGGCCTTAGCCTTTTGGTAACAGCTTTGAGACAAGGCTTAGTAGAAAGCACAATGAAAATAACACTGAATCGCACTGCAGAGACAAAATTCAATCAAACCTTTTTTCTACTAAACCTACAGAGCCCACCTAATTTGACCACACGTTTCCAGCCGGACCCAAATGCAGTGTAAATACACTGATTCTTTTTCTGCGGGTTCTTTCAGAGCTCATTGACTGTTCCCCTGTTCCCCTTCACAGCCCCCTTCATTACAAAAACAGTTTTCGGTCCTGTTGTCGTTCATCCTGTCAGACAATAAAAAAATCATAACATGGGTTTAAAATTAAACCCGATCAACCCGTTGGCGGGCTGGTGTGTCCAATGATAAAAGGCTGTATAGTCTGAAGCATGTCTTGTGTATTATGCTTTGGCAACCATTCAATATTTCAAGTCGTGGTAAAAGTATTGAGTTTCCTGGGTTAATCAAAAACGTTGATTAAGTTCTGCCTCTCGGCTCTCGTGATGAATATAACTGAGGTAGAAGCCCTGTAATTGAACACTGGAGGGAAATCACTCTCAAAGGTGTTATTAAGAGTGACACCAACCGCTTATTACTTTACATAAACCATGATACAAAATATAGGTGAATCATCTTAAGGGTCAGTCTATACTGTGTGAGAAATAATCATGTAAATGAGACAGTTGTTGCTTTGATTTATACATTTGCTGTACTAGGTTAATAAATGTTTTATACATAAAAGGATTGAGAGACTCAACTTCTCCAAAAGAAAGCATCCATAGAGAGAAACAAAACACTATTCTCACGCAATCGTCCTGTGTCTTCCATAACACTGAGTGGCTTGGCTTTCGGTTGAATAAGACAGAATACGATCCTTAAAGAAAACGTAATAAATTCCCCCTTAGAGCGTAACATATGTGTGAAGGAATGAGAGAGGGGAAAACTTGTCTCACTTCTGAACCTAATCTAATCATCTAAGTATGCTCTTGATCCTCAATTATTTTTTTGCCCTTTAGCTAGCTAGTTTGCCAAATGTTGACTCTATTCCTTGATGTTGAGCAAAGCAGCTTCAAATGTTTGGCTCTTAGGACTAGAAGTGTTAAAGTTTGACATAAAAAGCTGAAGAAAGTTGCACAGCATTGTGCTTTTGGTAATGTTATATTTAAAAATAGTTTTCGGAAAGTATGAATCCGATCCCATTGCATTGAGGCACATTCTTTCACTCTGAGTATTGCTTGCACATTTTTCAGATTGTGTATTTCTTCAATAATCGAACACACAGTGGACACGTTTCTTTTTTCTTTAGTCACATGTACAGGATCACATATGTAGTTGCAGTGTACTGGGAAATTCTTACACTCCAACAGTGCAGGTGTAGAAACCAGTAATGTTTTGAATGAGCTCGAGGCGAGGCGCCATTTTAGTAAGTGACTAATGTGAGGAGAGGGACATTTATGGAAGTGGACATTAAAGAGACTTCAAGCAGTGGCGGCTACCCTGCTGGGGGGCGGTGCCCCACCTGATCCATCTGCCAGAGAGATAAAACAAAGCGCCCTCAATGCACTCCTCCGAAATATGCTGAAGAAATTATATGGTGATGGAGATATGGTCTGTTGGAGAAAGTTATTTGAGTCAGATGACAGTGTCCTTTGCTCCCCAGTTTAAATATGGGTAAAGTCTGGAAAGGACTTGTTGATGGGGATAGGGCTGGAGATGGACCCCTCTAAGGAGGCTAAAAGAGGACAGATTGAATCCTTAGATCTAATCGAGGCCACGCACTAACATAGGTTACTTGAATGTAATGGTGATAGACTCCTTGACTCTGTTAAGACTTTCAAATGTTCCAGGAGTATGGAAAGTGGAAAAGTGACAATGGTTGTTTGACATGTCTCTGGCCTTAGTGCCTGAGGACCCGTTCATTTGTGAGGTCGGCCAGATCCCAATCAATGACTGATTCAGACGAGTCCAACCATCGAACTCTTTGTTTATTTTTTATTGCACACTCCTATTTCCCAGGAGATTACAGATGGGAAATGGGCGGGGTCCGTCTTCTTGGCAACTCACACTCCACTGCTTCCAAAAACTCTGACTCACCTGCCCTCTCAAACGTTTGAATCCTGAATCATTATACAGGAAATTTTTCAATGTAAGAAGGCGATCACAAAGAATAATGGTAACACAGACATTGCAACGTTCTCGGGAAATATTGGTAAGAGAGGCTGAATCACACCATCTAATGAGAGCTAAGAGAAAGGGCCTAATGAAGTCTCAGGTGGCAGGTCCTGCTGTTACATGGAGCGCATTTAAGCTGCTGAGAACCAAGATTATCTGTGTCCTGAGAACACTTCCTGCGAACAAAGTTGAGGCAATACACGTACCATTTGCTCTAGACTCACAAGTGGAGTGAGATAGACGTGCTTCCAAGGAACGGCAGTCCTCTTGCCATCGCCCATGTATTTTTTGGTCTCTCCAACAACACTCATTTGGAGAAAATATCAGCTACATGATATTGAAGGATGTTGGATGGAGAGCAAAGACCAGTTTGTTTTCCTGTTCCATCTATAAAAGCCTGTGCCAACAAGCATATTTCAGGCGAGGGCAATTAGAAAGTGATTGACATAATTTGACCCAGAACCTTCTTGTTTCTTCAGCTGGATAGTCCACAGGATTATGGCTGAGCTCTGAATGAAGAATGAAAACGATATTATACTGTAGATTATTGACGGACACGTCTCATGGTGTGTAGCTGGTAGTGCTGAGCGATGAGTGAGTTTTGTGGTCGGTTTCAGTTATTACATAATAATCACGGTTTTCGATTTCATTTTTTTAAAAACATTAAATGCACTATTAAATAATTACTATAGAATTATTTTAAAGCTTTGTAGCCCTTTCGACTCACAGCTCATCATCCCGTATATAGGTTGAAAATGGCAGATTTTGTAATTGATAAGCACCTAAATTGGAACGCAGTGGCTGTACGGTAACGTGCTATATATGATGTCAGAGCGCTGGGCTTCACAGCGCTGCATGGGTTGACTGACAGCCGTTATAAACTTCAGCACCATGCGCGACTCGAAGATTCCCTCATCCCTCCCGCTAATACTGCACATTATTTGCTTGAGTGAGGGAAATGCTGTAAATCGAGAGGATGTGTTCTGAAAGTTGAGACGTTGAGGAAACCACACACCCGTTAATTAACAAACACGTTTAGCATCTCCAGGCCTCCACGCATACAAGCCGCTGATGTGCCTTTTAAAATAAATTAATTTATTAGGCTAATCCATTTCACACTGCTCGTTCGCGCTGCTCGTTTCGTGGGTGAGCGAATGCTCCTACCACCGTCTCTCTGAAGCATCTTCGACCAGTGTTTTGGCTTACTGCCCCGCATACTGCCTGTATCCACAGCACTAACTTGCGAGTTGGTGATCTCCCGCTCGCTTTGTAAAGTATAGCCAGGGTCCAGACAGTGAGTAAGTTCTCTGCCTTCTCTGTTTATCATACTGGTGCATGTGTGATCAAGTCTGTGTTGCTTGTATGTTTTGCCATTTCACTGGCAGAGCTTGTTTTTGGGAGGCGGGGTGTGGGCTGTGTTAGCAGACTCATTTTAGCTCGCAATAAGCTTGTAGCATGGCGAATACTAGACAGAAAAACAACAGCGAAGCTCAAGGTGGAAGAAGAATACGTATCAAGCACTACAATCCATGAACTATCCACATGCACTAAAAACATTTTTACGAAGATGTAATAGAGTCGCAGGAAAATAACTTTGTCCTTCCTGTAACTCTTTATGGATCCAACAGAAGGGGTGACGATCTGTTTTAGAATGTAACGGAATTTAAGCACAGTTTTGAATTTACGCAGTCAGAGGTGAGGGAGCTAAAGGCCGCCAATGTCAACAGCAAGACCGCATTCAAAACCATGTCTGAGGATTTCGCAATTTTCAAAACGTCACTTGACAAGCGCTCTTCCAAAGGAGACTAAGTTGAAAATCAATCGAGGTGCAATAAGATTTCAAATCGATGGAATTGAGGACGTAAAGAATGAAACTTGGCATGACACAGAAGTCAAGGCCAAGAAACTCCAGGCAGATCAACTCAAACTGGACCCTAAACTATATAGGAATGGCACTTTCTTCCCAGATGGACAGCCCAGGTGTGTAGTTGTGAAACTGCTCAGGTTCAAATTCAAGGAGGAGACTCACAGGAGAGCCAACTGCATGAAGGGAACCAAAGTCTTCATCAATGAAAACTTATCTGAAAAGGTACGCCCCAAAAGATTAACTTCTCTGGGATATGTGGGACGCTCGCGTGAAATTGCAGGGCGCCAAATTCAAAACAGAAATATCATAACAAAAATTCCTCAAACATACAAGTATTATACACCATTTTAAAGATACACTTCTCGTTAATCCAGCCACAGTGTCTGATTTCAAAAAGGCTTTACAGCAAAAGCACACCTTGCCATTATGTTAGGTCAGCGCCAAGTCACAGAAAAACATACAGCCATATTCCAAAGAAGGAGAAGTGTCACAAAACTCAGAAATAGCGTTAAAATGAATCACTAACCTTTGATGATCTTCACCGGATGGCACTCCCAGGACTCCATGTTAGACAATAAATGTGTGTTTTGTTCAATAAAGTTAATCTTTATGTCCAAAAACCTCATTTGAAATTGGTGTGTTATGTTCAGTAATGCATTGTCTCAAACAAACATCCGGTGCAGCGAGCCACATCAATTTACAGAAAGTGATATGCATGGAATTATAGATACACTTCTCCTTAATGCAACTGCTGTGAATACAGGGGCCTCTATCATTCTTAAATGGAAGTAGTTTGGAACCCCCAAGACTCTTCCTAGAGCTGGTCGCCCGGCCAAACTGAGTGATCAGGGAGGTGACCAAGAACCCGATGGTCACTCTAGAATTCCTCTGTGGAGATCAGAGAACCTTCCAGAAGGACAACCATCTCAGCAGCACTCCACCAATCAGGCCTTTATGGTAGAGTGGCAAGACTGAAGCCACTCCTCAGTAAAAGGCCCATGACAGCCAGCTTGGAGCTTGCCAAAAGGCAACTAAAGGACTCTCAGACCATGAGAAACAAAATTCTCTGGTCTGATGAAACCAAGATTGAACTCTTTGGCCTGAATGCCAAGCTTCACATCTGAAGGAAACTTGGCACCATCCCTATGGTGAAATATGATGGAGGCAGCGTCATGCTGTGGCAATGTTTTCAGCAGCAGGGACTGGGAGACTAGTCAGGATCGGCGGATAGATGAATGAAGCAAAGTAAAGTGAGATCCTTGATGAAAACCTGCTCCAGAGGCCTCAGGACCTCAGACTGTGGCGAAGGTTCACCTTCCAACAGGACAACAACCCTAAACACAAAGCCAAGACAACGCAGGACCTGAACCCGATCAAACATCTCTGGAGAGACCTGAAAATAGCTGTGCGCTCCCCATCCAACCTGACAAAGCTCAAGAGGATCTGCAGAGAAGAATGAGAGGAACTCCCCAAATACAGGTGTGCCAAGCTTGTAGCACCATACCCAAGAAGACTCGAGGCTGTAATCGCTGCCAAAGGTGCCTCAACAAAGTACTAAGTAAAGGGTCTTAACACCTATGTAAATGTAATATTTCAGTTATTTTGTATAAACTTGCAAAAAAAAATCAAAAAAAAAATGCTTTGTCAATATGGGGTTTTGTGTGTAGGTAAGGGGGGAAAAAAAACATTGAATACATTTTAGAATAAGGTTGTAACGTAGCTCCCGAATGGCACTGCGGTCTAAGGCACTGCATCTCAGTGCTAGAGGCGTCACTACACACTCTGGTTCGATCCCAGGCCACTCTACCATAAAAGGCCTGATTGATGGAGTGCTGCAGAGATGGCTGTCCTTCTGGAAGGTTCTCCCATCTCCACAGAGGAACTCTGGAGCTCTGTTAGAGTGACCATTGGGTTCTTGGTCACCTCCCTGATCGTCTCCCACAATTGCTCAAGAGTCTGGGTGGTTCCAAACCTCTCCCATTTTAGAATTATGGAGGCCACATGATGTGTTCTTGGGGACCTTCAATGCTACACAAACTTGTTGGTATCCTTACCTAGATCTCTGCCTTCGACACAATCCTTTTTCGGAGCTATATGGACAATTCCATCGACCACATGGCTTGGTTTTTGCTCTGACATGCACTGTCAACTGTGGGACCTTATATACTGTAGACAGGTGTGTGCCTTTCCAAATCATGTCCAATTTACCACAGGTGGACTCTAACCAAGTTGTAGAAACATCTCAAGGACAATAAATGGAAACAGGATGCATCTGTGCTGAATATAAAAGGGTCTGAATACTTACGTATTTATTTTTTATAGATATGCAAAAAATTCTAGACACCTGCTTTTGCTTTGTCATTATTGGGTATTGTGTGTAAATTGATGAGGGGAAACAAATATTTAATCCATTTTAGAATAAGGCTGTAAAGTTAAAAATAAATGTGGAACGGGGATCTGAATACTTTCAGAATGCACTGTACGTAGCCTCTTGGAGACACCAGACTCACTCAAACCCTTGTAATCTTTTAAAAATATATATATTTTGCACCTACCTAGGGATCTCTTCCCAGACCTGGACTAAAGCATCCGCCAACTACTGGACAGTCTGTGGTGCAACGTGGCGTTGGTGGATGGAGCGAGACATGATGTCCCAGATGTGCTCAATTGGATTCAGGTCTGGGGAACGGGCGGGCCAGTCCATAGCATCAATGCCTTCCTCTTACAGGAACTGCTGACACACTCCAGCCACATGAGGTCTAGCATTGTCTTGCATTAGGAGGAACCCAGGGCCAACCGCACCAGCATATGGTCTCACAAGGGGTCTGAGGATCTCATCTCGGTACCTAATGGCAGTCAGGCTACCTCTGGCGAGCACATGGAGGGCTGTGCGGCCCCCCAAAGAAATGCCACCCCACACCATGACAGACCCACCGCCAAACCGGTCATGCTGGAGGATGTTGCAGGCAGCAGAACGTTCTCCACGGCATCTCCAGACTCACGTCTGTCACATGTGCTCAGTGTGAACCTGCTTTCATCTGTGAAGAGCACAGGGCGCCAGTGGCGAATTTGACAATCTTGGTGTTCTCTGGCAAATGCCAAACGTCCTGCAAGGTGTTGGGCTGTAAGCACAACCCCCACCTGTGGACGTCGGGCCCTCATACCACCCTTATGGAGTCTGTTTCTGACCGTTTGAGCAGACACATGAACATTTGTGGCCTGCTGGAGGTCATTTTGCAGGGCTCTGGCAGTGCTCCTCCTGCTCCTCCTTGCACAAAGGCGGAAGTAGCGGTCCTGCTGCTGGGTTGTTGCCCTCCTACGGCCTCCTCCACATCTCCTGATGTACTGGCCTGTCTCCTCGTAGCGCCTCCATGCTCTGGACACTACGCTGACAGCATTCAAAAGTGACCAAAACATCAGCCAGGAAGCATAGGAACTGAGAAGTGGTCTGTGGTCCCCACCTGCAGAACCACTCCTTTATTGGTGATGTCTTGCTAATTGCCTATAATTTCCACCTGTTGTCTATCCCATTTGCACAACAGCATGTGAAATTTATTGTCAATCAGTGTTGCTTCCTAAGTGGACAGTTTGATTTCACAGAAGTGTGATTGACTTGGAGTTACATTGTGTTGTTTAAGTGTTCCCTTTATTTTTTTGAGCAGTGTAGTTCTTCTGTTTGAAACATTTTAATGTGGCCCTATCCATATAGCCCAATTCCCACGAGTGTAAGGAGTTAATAGAAATTCAAAAGCCAAAAATAGTGAACATTTAATTGCCAAAACATTGAAAGCATCCCATTGTCTCAGTCAGGTCCACATTGGGTAGACATGATATTATATATTTTTTTACTATAAAATAGTGTTGGACGGTATAGCAACACTTTGACACTAGAACATGAAAAACGGTTTGATAATAAAATGTATTACTTCCTGTACTTCTATCAAATATGTCTCACGGATCAAGCCTGTCTGTTATAGCGCACCCTGCCTGCTCCACTTACTCATTGCTAGCCTGCAATGGGAATCTGGGCTGCAATTTGTTAGCTTCCCTCTCATGCAGCAAAGAAGTTTAACACACTTGAATAATGCAACCCGGCATGAAGAAATTACTATTTGCAAAACAATGTCCATACAGGCTAGAACACTTTACAATGCAAGAACAAAACAGTAGCTTCCAGATGGCTAACTTTCCCTGCCTGTTGACAGCTAAAGCTAACATCAATTCACTACCCTAGTACTTTGTTTGTGATACTTTGCAAACCGTAACACAAAATATGCTGATTTCAAAGCTGACTGCAACCAAAAACTTTATTCATTCACTTATTCTGTCTTATGTGTCTCCTAAAGATGATCTATTGCCTCTGTGATCTGACTGACGGGCCCGCCCCCCTCTTGCCTCATGTATGACGTCATAACTGCTTAAAGATACATTTTTACAGAATAAGATAATTCTATGCAAATGTTGTTGATCAGTACAATAAAGTAAGTCCCAAATGGAAGGGAAACAGATTACCATCTGCCCCATGAAATCAGCCAAAACAAGCTCAATAACTCCATGCATGCACACACTCCTACTGAATATGCATTCATCTGTATTTTGGATAGGCCTAGGCTACATCTTGATTTACGCAGTTTATCAATAGAGACTTACAATTAAAATAAATTATTAGCATTATGTTGTTATGTAGTTATATTGTTTAGCCAAAGTCAAATTGATTGTATAATTGATTCATTAATGTATACATGGCTGTCTCTGTCGGAGGGGATGGCTGCCGTTTTACGGGGATGGCTGCCGACTCCTAACCAATTGTTCTATTTTGTGTGTTTTTTAGCATTATTTGGAACTTATTTTGTACATGATGTTGATGCTACACTTTACCCCTACCTACATGTACAAATTACCTTGACTAACCTGTACCCCCTGCACATTGACTCGGTACTGGTACCCCCCTGCATAGCCTCATTATAGTTATTTTATTTGGTTATGTTTTTTACTATAGTTTATTTAGTAAATATTTTCTGAACTGGAAATAAGCTTTTCATGGTAAAGTCTACACCTGTTGTATTTGGCGCACATTCTTTTTGATTTGATTGGATGTTGCCTGAATTGTTTTTACATGCAATGATATTTAAAACATTTAATCAAATGTTAATTGTCACATGCTTCATAAACAACAGGTGTAGACTAACAGGGAAATGCTTACTTACAGGTCCTCTTCAACAATGCACAGTTAAAGATAAAGATACAAAATAAAATAAAATCTGAAATAGTGACAAGGAATAAATACACAGTGAATTAAAAAAACATGGCTATATATACAGTAAAAGGTTTGGACACACATACTCATTCAAGAGTTTTTCTTAATTTTTACTATTCTCTAAATTGTAGAATCATAGAAAAGATATCAAAACTGAAATAACATATGGGATAATGCAGGAACCAAAAAAGTCAAACTAGATTTCATATTTTAGATTTTTCAAAGTAGCCACCCTTTGCCTTGATGACAGCTTTGCACTTACTTGGCATTCTCTCAACCATCTTCACCTGGAATGCTTTTCCACATATGCTGAGCACTAGTTGGCTGTTTTTCTTTCACTCTGCTGTCCAACTCATCCCGAACCATCTCAATTGGGTTGAGGTCGGGTGATTGTGTAAGCCAGGTCATCTGATGTAGCACTGCCTCACTATTCTGCTTGGTGAAATAGCCCTTACACAGCCTGGAAGAGTGTTGGGTCATTGTCCTGTTGAAAAACAAATGATGGTGGGACGGCGTATCGCTGCAGAATTCTTTGGTACCCATGCTGGTTAAGTGTGCCTTGAATTCTAAATAAATCACTGAGAGTGTCACCAGCAAAGCACCTCCACACCACCTCCTCCATGCTTCACGGTGGGAAATACGCGGCGGTTTGGGCTAAATTTGGTCTAAGACCAAAGGACAGATTTCCCACGGTCGAATGTCCATTTATCATGTTTCTTGGCCCAAGCAAGTCTCTTCTGATTATTGGTGTCCTTTAGTAGTGGTTTCTTTGCAGCAATTCAACCATGAAGGCCTGATTCACGCAGTCTCCTTTGAACAGTTGATGTTGAGATGTGTCTGTTACTTGAACTCTGTAAAGCATTTATTTGGGCTGCAATTTCTGAGGCTTTTAACTCTAATGAACTTATCCTCTGCAGCAGATTTAACTCTGGGGTTTCTTTTCCTGAGGCGGTCATCATGAGAGCCAGTTTCATCATAGTGCTTGATGGTTTTTGCGACTGCACTTGAAGAAACTTTCAAAGTTCTTGACATTTTCCGGATTGACTGACCTTCATGTCTTAAAGTAATGATGGAGTGTTGTTTCTCTTTGCTTATTTGAGCTGTACTTGCCATAATATGGACTTGGTCTTTTACCAAATAGGGCTATCTTCTGTATACCACCACACCTTGTCACAACACAACTGATTGGCTCAAACGCATTGAGAAGGAAAGAAATTCCACAAATGAACTTTTAGCAAGGCACACCTGTTAATTGAAATGCATTCCATGACTATCTCATGTAGCTGGTTGAAAGAATGCCAAGAGGGTGCTGTCATCTAGGCAAAGAGTGGCTACTTTGAAGAATCTCCAAAAAATATTATACATTTGGATTTATTTAACACTTTTTTGGTTACTACATTATTCCCTGTGTGTTATTTCATAGTTTTGATGTCTTCACTATTATTCCACAACATAGAAAAACCCTGGAATGAGTAAGTGTGTCCAAACTTTTGACTGGTACAGTATATTCAGGGAGTACCAGTACTGAGTTGATGTGCAGGGGTACGAGGTAATTGAGGTAGCTACAGTGCCTTCAGAAAGTATTCATACTCCGACTTATTCCAGTGTGTTAAGATGTTTTTTCTCACCCATCTACCCACAATACCCCATAACGACAAATGTTTATAGAAATGTTTGCAAATTTATTGGAAATTAAATACAGAAATCACATTTACATGAGTATTCACACTCCTGAATCAATACTTTGTAGAAGCAGAAATAAGTAGTAGAAACTTGACAGAACTTGAATTATTTTTTAAAGAATATTGGGCACAAATATTGTACAATCCAGGTGTGCAAAGCTCTCAGAGACTTACCCAGAAGATTCACAGCTGTATTCGCTGGCAAAGGTGATTCTAACTTGTATGGACTTGAGGGGGGTCGAATACTTACCTAATCAAGATATATATATTAGTGTTTAATTTCCCATCTTCCACTTTGACAGAGTATTTTGCATAGCTCGCTGACTAAAAAATGACAATTAAATCCATTTTAATCCCACTTTGAAAAAGTCAAGGGGTAGTAATACTTTTCCTAAAGCACTTTAAATGAGGAGGCCTAATCCTGACTTGAGGAATGACATGACACAGCATTAGAAGATTTATGTTAACATTACAATGGTGCATCTGTCAGTTATGCCAAGCATGGACAGAATCAGTGACAACTCAATTCCAATGATCAAGGTTTCCGTTGACCATTAAAGGTAATCTTCGAAGAGAGCAACATCATTCTGCAGCTAGTTAGCATTGGGCATAGCAGTCACTTAAGTCACCTCTATTTCCTAGCAGATGGTGCTGGGACGTGGGTGGTTAAAAGGGATTGCATTCAACCCTGACAACCTTGTCTCACTAGAGTCTACCATTGTTTCTGAGGACTCCACTACACAGATCACCAAGGAAGGGAGTGTTATCACTGAGCAGATGCTCATTTTCAACAGCAAGTCCCACAAATCGAACAAGACACAGCCTTGGTCAAAACACTTACAATATCAGACTGATAACAATCTCACAGCATTCTCAAGATACACTTTCATGTGAACATTGGCAAACAAAGTTGATTAGGTCCATAAGAAGCCATTTGTTTAATCGATTCAGTAAATTTAACAGAGCATAAAAGCAATGTTTGCTTGTCTCATGAGGTACGTCTATTCACGCAGGCTACAAATGAACAGAAAAGCAACTACACAGTTAGAACACCAGTGCCACAATCCGGGCCAATATAACGTTCTCTTGCACATTTTTGCTTCAGTTAATTTGGTGTGTTAAAGGGCAACAGACGTCAGCCGGAGACGCCATTCCATCTCCGTTTACGCTGTACTGTTTGGGACACCTCCACATAATGTCTCTACGGGGACCCTCACCTCAGCGGTCAGACGAGTCCAGCCATCGAACACCAATGTTTTTAACATTTTTATTGAGCACTCCTATTTCTCAGAAGATCACAGATGGGAAATGGGCGGGGTCCTTCTTCTTGACAGCTCACACTCCACTGCGTCCAAAAACCACTTGGGTGCTTTGCACAAAGAGCCCTTTGAAAACATCAGATCCTTCAGAGATTACCTCATATTTACAGCAATGTGATGAGGTATAAACTAGCAGAATGGAGTAGCTGCAGGGCTAGTGTCTAGTCAGACAACTTGTTGTACATGACAAGGTTAAGACAGAGTATAAGCTCTAGCAGTCAAATATTCCCTTTGGAATTTGAAAAAGTCAGTCAAACAACATGGTCCCAATGTTAGCAGTAACTGACAGATACTCATTAGTAGTAATGATCAAACACTGACTCACCTGTCCTCTCAAACGTTTGCGAGGACAGGTGATGTACAAGAAAGCATTTCAGGGAAATTGCCCAAAGTAAGAAGGCTAGGCCAAATATCTGACTCACAGCATTCTCATAAAGATCAACTTTGTTTGCCACGGTTCACATCGAAGTGTATTAGGTCTATAAGAAGCTATTTGTTTAATTGATTCGGTACATTTACCAGGGCATTAAAGCAACGATTGTTTGGTTCATTAAGTACATCTATTCATGCAGGCTACAAATGAATCAAGAAACAACTACACATTTAGAATACCAGTACCACAAGAATGGCCAGTATAACGTTCTCCCGCACGTTTTAGCTAGCGTTAATTTAGCGTGTTAAAGGGCCACTGAGATGTCAGCTGGAGAAGCAATTCCATCTCTGTTTACTCTGTGCTGTTAACACATTGGGACACCTCCACAGAATGGCTTTCCTGGGACCCTCACCTCAGGGTCAAGAAGCCATGGGAAGAAAGGATCCATTTCCTGCCATTAGAGTCAGACACTATGACCTCATTGGAATGTTGCCGTTGCTATTTGGACAAAGGAACCATAGACAATGTTGGAGGACTTGGTTTACATACATATTGACGGCATTCAGTCAAAATTATACACTGGACATCTGCCTCTGTTCAAATGATTCCACTCCTTGCAATATTCAGGTACATTTTTTGCCTTTGTTCTCATTAAACAACATATGTAATAATTCAGTTTTCCCTTAACCTTAAAACAATGGAACAAGTGTATTGTTGTCTTAATGCATGTTGCCAATTGGTTACAGGTTTTCCGTTGACTTTGAAAAAGGTACAGTACCTTCAGAAACTATTCACACCCCTTGACTTATTCCATATTTTGTTGTGTTGCAGCCATAATTCAAAATATATTAAATTGATAATTTTTTCTCATCCATCATTTAGGTTAGTATTGTGGAGTAACTCCAATGTCGGTGATCCATCCTCTCCTATCACAGCCAATAAAATGTTTTAAAGTCATGGTGAAATCCCGACGCGATTTCCTTCCTCTCTGGCAGTTAGGAAGGCCGCCTGTATCTTTGTAGTGTCTCGGTGTATTGATACACCATCCAAAATGTAATTAATAACTTCACCATGCTCAAAGGGATATTAAATGTCTGCTTTTTATTTTTTACCCATCTACCAATAGGTGCACGTTATTGCCAGGTATTGGAAAACCTCCCTGGTCTTTGTGGTTGAATCTGTGTTTGAAATGCACTGCTTGACTGAGGGATCTTACAGATAATTGTATGTGTGGGGTATATGAGGTAGTCATTCAAAAATCTAGTTTCTTCACACAGTGAGTCCATGCAATTTATTATGTGACAAAATTTTAATCCTGAATGTATTTAGGCTTGCCATAACAAAGGGGTTGAATACTTGACGAAAGACAAAAACATAATTCCATTTTGACATTATGGGGTACTGTATGTAGGCCAGTGACAAAACATCTGAATTGAATCTATTTTAAATTCATGCTGTAAAACAACATGTGGAAAGAGTCAAGGGGTGTGAATACTTTCTGAAGGCACTGTAAACCAAAAGCTCATTCAGAAATTCCATCCTTGTATTCCAAAATACAAAATGGATTGGAGAAAAGATGACTTAAGAAGAGATGCATGCCAACAGGGCCTTTTAGCAAATACCCACAAAATATTTTGCAAATAGAATTGAATAAAAACAAGGAGATCCGCTCAAACCCACAAATATGGAACCAGATTTAATTGTGATCTACCAGAAGTCAAAAGTCGGGAAGATTTCTGTTTTCCCGGCACATTGTCACGCACCATCTCTTTGAAGAAGAGCAGTAGACGGCTGCTTCGTTGGGATAAGAATACTGTGAACTCGCTGTATCCTCTGCGGCTAACGTTTTAGTAGGGTAGTGACTGGGCGGTGAGTATCTGGCCCCTGTCCACCAAGCTCTAATCTACACCACCTGGTAGCCATGGCTGCCTGAGCCACCAGACCCGCTGGGCTTGAGCTCATCCGCTCAGACGCTTGGTGGATGCCAAGGCGCATACAGAGGTACTCATTATAGCGGAATATAGAACTATTTATTGCATTGCAATGCCTGCCTGGCTATCTAGATTTTTGTGGGTTAGGTCACGTGTTATTTGAATAAAATAAAACAAAATGTTAAGCTGAATATTGAAAAGCATCCTCACATGGAGGCCTTGTGTACATTCCGTTTAATTGTCATTTAAAGCACAATTAAAGAATATCGGTAGCCCTATGAAATAAGAAAGAACACATTTGAGAGGCACAAGTATAGTACATGTACTATATCAATATCCAATACACTTTCAAATGGATCAATACATTAAAAGTGCATTTGGAAAGTATTCAGACCCCTTGACTACATTACAGCCTGTTTTTCCCCTGCATCAATCTACACACAATAACCCATAATGATAAAGCAAAAACAGGCTCTTTTATATATATATATATATATATATATATATTTACAGCTTCGAGTCTTCTTGGGTATGACGCTACAAACTTGGCACACCTGTATATAGGGAGTTTCTCCCATTCTGCTTTGCAGATCCTCTCAAGCTCTGTCAGGTTGGATGGGGCACGTCGCTGCACAGCTATTTTCAGGTCTCTCCAGAGATGTTTGATCAGGTTCAAGTCCGGGCTCTGGATGGGGCACTCAAGGACATTCAGAGACTTGTCCCAAAGCCACTCCTGCGTTGTCTTGGCTGTCTGCTTAGGGTTGTTGTCCTGTTGGAAGGTGAACCTTAGCCCCAGTCTGAGGTCCTGAGCGCACTGGAGCAGGTTTTCATAAAGGATCGCTCTACCTTGCTTCGTTCATCTTTTCCTCGATCCTGACTAGTCTCCCAGTCCCTGCCACTGAAAAACATTCTCACAGCATGATGCTGCCACTACCATGCTTCTCCGTAGGGATGGTGACAGGTTTCCTCCAGATGTGACTCTTGGCATTCAGGCCAAAGAGTTCAATCTAGGTTTCATCAGACCAGAGAATCATGTTTCTCATGGTCAGAGTCTTTTAGGTGCCTTTTGGCAAAACAAGAAGGCTGTCATGTGCTTCCATCTGACCACTCTACCATAAAGGCCTGGTTAGTGGAGTGCTGCATAGATGGCTGTCCTTCTGGAAGGTTCTCCCATCTCGACCAGTGGGTTCTTGGTCACCTCGCTGACCAAGACCCTTCTCCCCCGATTGCCCAGTTTGGCTGGGTGGCCAGCTCTAGGAAGTCTTGGTGGATTCAAACTTCTTCCATGTAAGAATGATGGAGGCCACTGTGTTCTTGGGGACCTTCAATGCTGCAGACATTTTTTTGGTACCCTTGCTCAGATCTGTGCCTCGACACAATCTTGTCTCGGAGCTCTACAGACAATGCTTTGGTTTTTGCTCTGACATGCACTGTCAACTGTGGGACCTTATATAGACAGTTGTGTGCCTTTCCAAATCATGTCCAATCAATTGAATTTACCACAGGTGGACTCCAATCAAGTTGTAGAAACAGCTCAAGGCTGACCAATGTAAACAGGATGCACCCCATCTCAATTTCAAGTCTCATAGCAAAGGGTCTGAATACTTTATAAATAAGGTATGTTTTTTATTTTTTATTAGTTTATAAAAACCTGTTTTCGCTTTGTCATTATGGGGTTTTGGGTGTAGATTGATGAGGATTTGTATTTATTTAATCAATTTTAGAATAAGGCTGTAACGTAACAAGATGTGTAAAAAGTCAAGGGGTCTGAATAGTTTCCAAATGCACCGTATAGTATATCAATACACTTCCAGTATATGCATTCACCAACTGTCAATAGACTATTTTCTATGCAGGCTCCACTACCATCCTGCAGTTAGGTTGATATCAATCTGGAAGAGAGAATAAACAGTACCTAAACACCGTGGAGCCTTACTTGCGAAATGCGCATCAGCCAATTAAAATCATACATTTATTTACACAGGATAGAACCCTACAATGGAGCTGGTCCCATCAGATAACCTGGCACACGTTAGCCCTATGCTAACCTCACCAGATGACAGCGATTATTTTCTGGAACAAAATTCCGCATGAGCCTATCAAATATGTTAGACCAATGGCATTTCTTAAAATAGGTCAAACCTGGCCACCAGAGGGATCTTTTAAACCTACAAGTTCTGCTTTTGTTTCCGCTGGTGTGTAAGTAAATGTTGTGTGTTGGCATATTGCATTGATGCGTTCTTGACTAGACTTCTAGCTACTAGTACTAACGTTAAACAAGGTTTTCATACACGTAGAAATCTCATGTTTTACACACATTCGTGTGCTTTCACATCAATAAAGACGTGGGTGGATTATGCTTATGTCCTAAAACATCGTAAAAATAAAAAACTATGTCTAAGACGCCTGTGGTCTTGTCAAATAGTTAATTTACTCTTACCACTATCACTAATTGCTGGCATGATTAAACTAAAACAGTAGGCCCAGAGACAGCAAGGTACGACAGCCGCGAGTTCAAATCTACCTTGGGGTAAGGTTTTTATTTGAGGAGTAAAATGCTCCACTGTTGGTCCTCGAGTCAAGTAACGCATATGTGACAAAGTAGGTGATTATAAAAATGCATTTAAGACGTTGTATGTGTACGTCTAGCCTACACATCTATGTAATATAGCCTATAGCAGCTACTATCATTTTTGTAGGCTACCTGTGATTTCGTTACCTGATAACTGTTTTTCTTTCGCTGTGTCAATTGACTGGATATATTAACTGCAGTATTAAGCCTAACATTGAACTAATGAATTATGGACTAATATGCATGCATTTCTAACTTAGGCAGGTTTGAGAGATGTAGTCTGTCTTCATTGTTTTGTTACACAATTACGCACCTGGCCTCTCCACTGCCTTGGCTATTACTCTTAAATATTGTAGAGTCCCAGGAAAAGTCAGACCTCAGTTGTTTGTTGGACACTAAGACACATTTTCTTTACTAATAGCCTATTGGAGGAGAGATGCATGGCTGCTTTTGCTTGCTGAATGTAAAATAGGCTACAGCATTAACTGTCAGGGAGTTGAAAATGAGAGATCATCTCCGTGTCAGAAGAAGACCATATTTTCCTATGGTATCTTAGCACCTGACAAAATACACCATATTAGTGGTCTCCTAATGCACCTTTCTGGACCTTCGAAACTGTCGAGAAGGCCAGCATCCCGGAGTCGCCTCTTCACTGTTAAGACGTGTTTTGCGGGTATTATTTAATGAAGCTGCCATTTGAGGACTTGTGAGGTGTCTTTCTCAAACTAGACACTAATGTACTTGTCCTCTTGCTCAGGTGTGCACTGGGGCCTCCCACTCCTCTTTCTATTCTGGTTAGAGAATGTTTGCGCTGTTCTGTGAAGGGAGAAGTACACAGCGTGGTACAAGATCTTCAGTTTCTTGGCAATTTCTCGCATGGAATAGCCTTCATTTCTCAGAACAAGAATAGACTGATGAGTTTCAGAAGAAAGTTCTTTGTTTCTGACCATTTTGAGCCTGTAATCGAACCCACCAATGCTGATGCTCCAGATACGCAACTAGTCTAAAAAAGGACAGTTTTATTGCTTCTTTATTCAGAACAACAGTTTTCAGCTGTGCTAACCTAATTGCGAAAGGGTTTTCTAATGATCAATCAGCCTTTTCAAATGATAAACTTGGATTAGCTAACACAACGTGCCATTGGAACACAGGAGTGATGGTTGCTGATAATGGGCCTCTGTGCGCCTATTCCATAAAAAAATCTGCCCGTTTCCAGCTACAATAGTCATTTACAACATTAACAATGTCTACACTGTATTTCTGATCAATTTGATGTTATTTTAAAGGGGGGGGGGGAATGTTTTTCTTTCAAACACAAGTACATTTCTATGTGACCCCAAGCTTTTGAACGGCAGTGTATATGCAAATGTTTATGATCAGTACAATAAAATAAGTCCCAAACGGAAGGGAAACAGATTGATTGTCATCTGTAGCACCATGAAAATCAGCCAAAACAAGCTCAATAACTCCATGCATGCACACACTCCTACTGAATATGCATTCATCTGTATTTTGGATAGGCCTAGGCTACATCTTGATTTACCCAATTTATCAATAGAGATTAACAATTCAAATAAATTATTACCATTATGTAGTTCAATTGGTAATAAATACAGTCAAACTGATTGTAAGATTGTATAATTGATTCATTACTGCATACATGGCTGTCTCTGAAAAAAATGTTCCGTCAAAAGAGTCTAATGTAACGAAATTGTAATTACCTCAAAAGATGCCCAACGCTTGAACAGAGCAGTAGCTGAGTTTATCTGTCTGGATCAAGTGTCATTCTGTGACTTTAGCTAATATGCCTGCTTCTTCTGCCGTGGTATCGCTTTGATATTGTTTTGGTATTGTTTGGTTATCGAGTATTGTGATGGTATCGAGTATTGTGACACTAAACCTGGAATCAGTTTTAGTAAAATTCTGGTATAGTGACATCACTAGTATATGGGGATCGCAATGCACAGCCTTGAGGAACTCACAGATCTGCCAACTTTTTTTATTTGATTTTTTTTTAGCACTTTCACAGGTAAATATGTATAGCCCTAATATTTAGCTAATGAATTGCCTCATATCTAGCTATATTTTTTGTTCTTGTTTTTGGTGTTTGCTGTTGAATATCTACATTTAAATACAAGTTTTTAGATTATTTTTCATTGTATGTACATTGAAGTATTATTTGCCGTTGTCACTATGACAATGAAAGCACTGAATGGTCTTTGTTACCATCTTATTATCAGACCTACAGCGTGACCTACAGTGTTGATCAGTTGATTGACAGGTGCACTGTAGAACTATAAATGATTAACTTTCCTTTAGAGTGGATGCTCTTCAAAGTGGTTTTGAGTCCGGACTCGCGGTAAACGTCTTTAAAATAACTAACACAATACTGACACCTGTAGGATAAAGAGAGTGCTTTACTTTGTGAAGGACGCGCTTATGGACAAGTGTTTGTGCTCGTCCATCTACGTCAACATTTGTAATTGGCTGATGCAGAATATGTTTCAGGAAATAATCCCCGTCTGTCTGGTGAGGTTAGCATAGGGCTAACGTGTGCCAGATTATCTGATGGGACCAGGTAGAATGTAGCATTCTATCACATGCAAGTAAATCAACGCTTATGCACATTTTGAGCAGGAGCAACTGTTTAAATTGAAACTGATTCTAATTAAACCGTTTGCAATTCAAATAAATAGCAATCCCTCCGAGACCGATGTTATCCCAGTATCCAGAAATATTTTATCTTTCATCAATATACAGTGAGCTCCAAAAGCATTAGGACAAGTGGCACATTATTGTTTTGGCTCTATACTCCAACACTTTGGATTTTAAATGATACAATGACCAAAAGTATCGGGACAAATTTGTGCATCCAACTTTATCATTCTTCATTTACAATTCATTCAGGATTATCTGTAATCATTTTAGCATCCACATGAATGAAACGTTTTCTTATTTACAATAAAAGTGACTCAAAAATGACACAATACACTATTTACCATGAATTTCTAAGGGCACAAAATAATCAGAAACACAACCAAAACAAACAGCAAATGCACCCAACAAAATGTGTAGAGTCACAAGCTTGATGTAGTCATTGTGTGCTGTGAATATGGGACCAAATACTTAACTTTTGACTACTTAATACATATATACAGTGAATCCAGAGAGTATTCAGACCCGTTGACTTTTTCCATTTTGTTACGTAACCACCTTATTCTAAAATGTATTAAATTAAAACACTTTCCTCATCAATCTACACACAATACCCCATAATGACAAAGTGAAAACAGGTATACCTTATGTACGCAAGTATTCAGACCCTTTGGTATGAGACTCAAAATTGTGCTCAGGTGCATCTCGTTTCCAATGATCATCCTTGAGATGTTTCTACAAAAAAGAAAAATGATACACACCTGTCTATATAAGGTCACACAGTTGACAGCGTATGTCAGAGCACAAACCAAGCCATGAGATCTAAGAATTTGTCCGTAGAGCTCCGAGACAGGATTGTGTCAAGGCACAGATCTGGGGAAGGATACCAAAACATTTCTGCAGCATTGAAGGTCCCCAAGAACACAGTGGCCTCCATCATTCTTAAATGGAAGCAGCTTGGAACCACTAAGACTCTGCCTAGAGCCTAGAGTTAGGCCTGACTGAGTAAATCGGGGGTGAAGGACCAAGAACCCGATAGTCACTCTGACAGAGCTCCATAGCTCCTCTGTGGGGATGAGAGAACCTTCCAGGAGGACCACACACTGCACTCCACCCATCAGGCCTTTATGGTAGTGACCAGACGGAAGCCACTCCTCAGGAAAAAGACACATGAAAGCTCGCTTGGAGTTTGCCAAAAGGCACCTAAAGGAATCTCAGACCATGAGAAACAAGATTCTCTGGTCTGATTTAACTATTTGGTCTGAATGCCAAGCGTCACGTCTGGAGGAAACCTGGCCCAATCCCTACGATAAAGCATGGTGGCAGCATCATGCTGTGGGGTATTCAGTGGCAGGGACTGAGAGAAGTCAGGATCAAGGGAAAGATCGGAGCAAAGTACCCCTTTTTCTACCAATTTCGTGGTATCCAATTGTTTTAGTAGCTACTATCGTCTCATCGCTACAACACCCGTACGGGCTCGGGAGAGACGAAGGTTGAAAGTCATGCGTCCTCCGATACACAACCAACAACCAACTGCTTCTTAACACAGCGCGCATCCAACCCGGAAGCCAGCCGCACCAATGTGTCGGAGGAAACACTGTGCACCTGGCAACCTTGGTTAGCGCGCACTGCGCCCGGCCCGCCACAGGAGTCGCTGGTGCGCGATGAGACAAGGACATCCCTACCGGCCAAGCCCTCCCTAACCCGGATGACGCAAGGCCAATTGTGCGTCGCCCCACGGACCTCCCGGTCGAGGCCGGTTACGACAGAGCCTGGGCGTGAACCCAGTGTCTCTGATGGCACAGCAGTACAGCGCCCTTAACCACTGCGCCACCCGGGAGGCCCTAGTACAGCGAGATCCTTGATGAAAACCTGCTCAGAGAGCTCAGGACCTCAGACAGGGCCGAAGGTTCACCTTCCAACAGGACAACGATCCTAAGCACACAGCCAAGACAACGCAGGAGTGGCTTCGGGACAAGTCTCTGAATGTCCTTGAGTGGCCCAGCCAGAGCCCCGACTTGAACCCGAACGAACATCTCTGGAGACACCTGTAAATATCTGTGCAGCGACGCTCCCCATCCAACCTGACAGAGCTTGTGAGGATCTGCAAAGAAGAATGGGAGAAACTCCCCAAATACAGGTGTGCCAAGCATGTAGCGTCATATCCAAGAAGACTCGAAGCTGTAATTGCTGTCAAAGGGGCTTCAACAAAGTACTGAGGAAATGGTCTGAATTCTTATGCAAATGTCATATCGGTTTTTTACTCTCAATACATTTGCATAAATGTCTAAAAGCCTGTTTTTGCTTTGTCATTATGGAGTATTGTGTGTAGATTGATGCGGGGGGAAAAACTATTTAATCAATTTTAGAATATGGCTGTAATGTAACAAAATGAGGAAAAAGTCAAGGGGTCTGAATACTTTCCGAATGCACTGTAAGTGAATTTGTCCCAATAGTTTTGGTCCCTAAAATGAAGGGATTACGTACACAAAGTCCTGTGATTTCTAAACGGTTCACCCGATATGGATGAAAACACCCTCAAATTAAAGCTGAAAATCTGCACTTTAACTTCATAGTCATATGTATTATTTCAAATCCAAAGTGCTGGAATACAGAGCCAAAATAACAAAACACTTGTTACTGTCCCAATAGTTTCAGAACTTACTGTAGTTATGGACCACAAATCTGTTTGGCCTTAACTCAGTACAGACCACAGAGAATTACAGAAGAATTCACATCACTAACAATTTGATGGAAATCACAGCAAAGACCAAAGGTAACAGAAAGGTAATTTAATATCTACATACATTTTCAACCCTGGAATGTCTTCAGAAAGTATTCACACCACTTTGTTTTGTGTTACAGCCTGAATGGATTAAAATTGACACACACACACACACACACACACACACACACACACACAATACCCCATAACGTCAAAGTGGAATTATGTTTTTAGAATTGTTCACAATTTAATAAAGAATTAAAAGCTGAATTGTCTTGAGTCAATAAGTACTCGACCCCTTTGTTATGGCAAGCCTAAATAAGTTAAGGAGTAAAATGTGCTTAACAAGTCACATAATAAGTTGCAAGGACTCACTCTGTGTGTAATAATAGTGGTTAACATGATTTTTTGAAAGACTACCTCATCTCTGTACCCCACACATACAGATGATGATTTTAAAGGTACCTTACTTTAAAAAAAGTTAAGAGTTTAATGGCTGTGATAGGAGAAAACTGAGGATGGATGAACAACATTGTGGTTACTCCACAATACTAACCTAATTGAAAGAGTGAAAAGAAGGAAGCCTGTATTGAATACAAATGTTCCAAGACATGCATCCCATTTGCAATAAGGCACTAAAGTATTGTGGCAAAGCAACTAACCTTTCGTCATGAATACAAAGTGTTATGTTTGGGGTAATACAACAATACAACAATACAACAACATGACTAAGTACCACTCCCTGGATTTTCAAGCATAGTGGTGGCTGCATCATGTTATGGGTATGCTTGTAAATCGCTATGAACTGGGGATTTTCAGGATAAAAAATAAAACAGAATGGAGCTAAGCACAAGCAAAATAGTAGAGGAAAACCTGGTTCAGTCTACATTACACCAAACACTGGGAGATGAATTCACATTTCAGCAGGACAATAACCTAACACGAGACCAAATCTATACTGAAATTGCTTACCAAGAAGGCAATGAATGTTCCTCAGTGGCCGAGTTAGCATTATCTTAAATCTGCTTGAAAGTCTATGGCAAGACCTGAGAATGGATGTCTAGCAATGATCAACAACCACTTTGACAGCGCTTGAAGAATTTTGAAAATAATAAAATGGGCAAATGTTGCACAATCCAGGTGTGGAAACCTCTTAGAGACTTACCCAGAAGGGGTCACAGCTGTAATCCCTGCCAAAGGTGCTTCTACAAATGATTGATTCAGGGCTGTGAATACTTGCGTGAGATATTTCTGTATTTCATTTTCATTTTCTAAACATTTCTAAAAACATATTTTCACTTTGTCATTATGGGGCATTGTGATGGGTGAGATTATTTCTCAAATCAATTTTTGAATTCAGGCTGTAACACAAAGTAGAATAAGTCAATACTTTCTGAAGGCAGTGTATCTTCGTTTGAAATTGAATGTTTTACTTAATACGCATCATGTACAGAATAGCTCTAAATACATCAATGTAGGTCTGTGTGCATAAAAGTAAAAGGATAAAACAAGGTTTGCATTTGTACATCTGATTCAAGCAACTTGTTCTACGATAAACATTTTTTTTAAAAAGGTAATCTGTGCAGAGGTACTTGACATCAGGTGGAAGACTTTACTTTAATAAATGTTATATAATTTTAGCTCAGAGAGGAGCCCTGGAATTTGTTGGCTCCCGTTACGTCCCTCTCCCTAATTGAACCCATGAGTGCTTTGACTGAGACGGACAGCTTGGCCCTCTGGTCACCGGACAGTTTGATTTCAAACGCTTTACAGGGTTTTTTCGAAAGAAGATGTCTGGCGGTGAGCAACTTCTGATGAGAAACACTTGGCACGATTCATTCCATCAGCTCAAGCGCAGTGTTTTCCACTAGCGTCGGCTATACAGCCGGTTACACACATTTTCAGCCAGGTACTTTTTTCACTTAAATTAACTGGGCTACTTCTTTACAATTTGCAGAAAAAAGTCCACCAAGCCCTCTCCCGCTTGAATGAATAAACCATACTACTTTTAAATTCAGAAAAAAAAAGTCTGCCAAACTCTCCCCCGCTAGAATGAACAATATGCATCTTCTACCGATCTATTGACAAAGTGAGTGTTGACAGGGAAACACTGAGGGTTTGACAGTTGTCTGTCCCGGTTCCTCTGTGTGTGTGTGTGTGTGTGTGTGTGTGTGTGTGTGTGTGTGTGTGTGTACGCTGTGGTTGCAGTCAAATGTCTTTACACAGAGGGAGAGAGCATGATGCTCTTTCATCGCCTATGCGAGTCAATTTGTACATCGCATGTGGTAACGACGAGTCGAAATCCACATAGTTTATTGTATCTAGCACATTCATTTATTTATTTTGCATGTTTCATATGAAGCCACAAAGTGATGGCGCATAGGCTAACTGTGCTTTGATTGATGAACAGCAAGCTTAACTAGTTTATAAAAGGTGTCGAACTGACTGAATAAAGTCAATCTCCTTCATCTCTTTGACATTCAATAATGTCCATGGTATCACATCGGGATAAGTAAACTAAAGATCTCATTTGTATTTTTTATATATAGTCCATCAGGACTTGCCAGACACTTATGTTAAAATGAGTGACTTGTCAGTAGCCAGCCGAAACACATCGGTTAGAGAGCCGTTCATTTGGCTCCCATATTTGTATTCTGGTAGGCTTTTTGCCGATTATCTGCAGATAAATTATGAGAAAAAAAATGATGGATATGGTAAATCGTCCTCACTGCAGGAACAATAGGTAGGCTTGTGGAAAGATAGCCTCACTCTTGTCCAAAATGTGATAAAATAAATAAATAAAACAGATTGAATTGTTATGAAGCTAAAGATAAGGCATTTTCAAAGATATTGATAAACAGTGCCTTCGGGAAGGATTCAGACCCTATGACTTTGTCCACATTTTGTTACGTTACAGCCGTATTCTAAAAATGGATTTAAAAAAGAATCCTCACCAATCTACGCACAATACCCCATAATGACAAAGCGGAAATGTTTGCTTATTTATTAAAAATACAAAACAGAAATATGTAAATAATGTATGTATTCAGACCATTTGCTATGAGACTCGAAATTGAGCTCAGGTGCATCCTGTTTCCCTTGATCATCATTGAGATGTTCACACAACTTCATTTGAGTCCACCTGTGGTAAATATAATTGATTGGACATGATTTGGAAAGGCACACACCTGTCTATAAGGTCCCACAATTGAGAATGCATGTCAGATCAATAACCAAGCCATGAGATCAAAGGAATTGTCCGTGGAGTTCCGAGACAAGATTGTGTCGAAGGCAAAGATCTGGGGATGGGTACCAAAACATTTTTGCATCATTGAAGGTCCAAGAACACAGTGGCCTCCATTATTCTTAAGTGGAAGAAGTTTGGAACCATGAAGACTCTTCCTAGAGCTGGCCTCCCAGCCAAACTGAGCAATCAGGGGAGAAGGGCCTTGGTCAGGGAGGTGGCCAAGAACCTGATGGTCACTCTGACAGAGCTCCAGAGTTCCTCTGTGGAAATGGGAGAACCTTCCTGAAGCACAACCATCTCTACAGCACTCCACCAAATCAGGCCTTTATGGTAGAGAGACCAGACGGAAGCCACTCCTTAGTAAAAGGCACATAACAGCCCGCTTGGCACCAAAAGACTCAAGGGGCATGAGAAAACAAGATTCTCTGGTCTGATGAAACCAAGAAATAACTATTTGGCCTGAATGCCAAGCGTCAGGTCTGGAGGAAACTTGGCACCACCCCTACGGTAAAAGCATGGAGGTGGCAGCATCATGCTGTGGGGATGTTTTTCAGTGGCAGGGACTGGGAGTGTAGTCAGGATTGAGTCAAAGATGAACGGAGCAAAGAACAGAGAGATCCTTGATGAAAACCTGCTCCAGAGCGCTCAGGACCTCAGACTGGGGCAAAAGTTCACCTTCCAACAAGACAACGACCCTAAGCACACAGCCAAGACAACACAGGAGTCACTTCAGGACAAGTCTTAATGTCCTTGAGTGGCCCAGCCAGAGCCCGGACTTGAACCCGAACAAACATCTCTGGAGAGACCAGAAAATTGCTGTGCAGCAGCGCTTCCTATCCAGTCTGACAGAGCTTGAGAGGATCTGCAGAGAAGAACGGGAGAAACCACCAAATACAGGTGTGCCAAGCTTGTAGCATCAAACCCAAGAAGAAGACTCGAGGATGTAAGCACTGCCAAAGGTGCTTCAACAAAGTACTGCGTAAAGGGTCTGAATACCAATGCAAATGTGATATTTCAGCTCCTTATTGATTAATAAATTAGCAAAAAGTTCTAAGAGCCTGTTTTTGCTTTGTCATTATGAGGTATTGTGTGTAGATTGAGGGGAAGGGGGGGGACTATTAAATTAATTTCATAATAAGCCTGTAACCTAACAACATGTGGAACAAGTCAAGGAGCTCTGAAGGCACTGTAGGTCTACTGATTTAATCAAAGTCTGACAATGGAGTAGACAACTGCTGCTTTCTGTCTAGCAAAGCCCATGTTTAAAACCTGCTTCATTCTTCAATCATACCTGTATTGCAGATACCTGACAAAAATGCCTTAAAAAAGGTAGTTTGAAGCCTACGGAAGTCCACAGACCAGATTATTTAGGAATAAATATGTTGGTCAATAGATACACAAGTTGATTTTAAATAAATGATATACTGCAATTCACAAAGAGAGTTGCAATTGTTGAAATTCTTTCACTAATCTACCTGAGTGGCCATCACACAATTTGTTTGATTTTAAATGTAACCTTTAATTTATTTAAGATAATTTGGGCAATTCACTTCATTTTTCTGTTTAAATAAAATACATAATTTAAAGAACAACCATAACAACCATATCTTGCAGTAAAATACTTTACTCTTAAGACAGGTTAAATGTTTGTTTTTTTAAATGGTGTAATGTCCTGATCATATAGGCCTAGGTCTAGACGATATCCCCATAAACTATCAATACACTGAATTCAAACATGTTCAGTCACTCAAATTGCTGCATATTAAGGATGGAATCAAGACATTAGAATGTGACAGAGGCCACCAAAAGAGAGCTTGTTACGCAAAACAAATGCATAACCTGAGCCGGGGGATCCTGGCTGGGGGAAAACACCACATGCTTATCAAAAGTAGAGAACCATCGTGTTGGGAGCAGCAGGGCGAGCTCTTAATGTGTTTTTTAAAATTGCATAGAAAACTATAAGGGCTATCCATGGGAGCCACACAAATAGGGGGCCTTCGCGGAGGTTTATTGGTCTTAACACCTCTAATGTCAATGGGTGCTCTGCATTCTTCACATGCCGCATGGTGCGAGGCAAGAGAATATTTTGAGAAAACAGTGAATCTGGGGGGAAAAGCAACGTGGTGCTAACAGTATGAACTAGCATCCAGCTGGAAGTTCCAGCACTAGTGCTATTTGACAGATTCCAGGCCCAATGAATAGCAAGGCCTCAGGGACATATTGCTTGAGAGTGAAATATGATTCACAACACAGTTTTTAGGCATCGAGAATATCTAGGAAAGCGTTTTATCCACTTATTTCCTAAAGACTGACTCACGCTTATGACTAAACCAAACGCTACACAAAATATCTAGGAAAGCGTTTTATCCACTTATTTCCTAAAGACTGACTCACGCTTATGACTAAACCAAACGCTACACAAAATATCTAGGAAAGCGTATTATCCACATATTTCCTAAAGACTGACTCACGCTTATGACTAAACCAAACGCTACACAAGAAAATATACTCAATGGGCATGACATGAGGAAAATATTGTGATTTGTATTCCTCTTAAGTCTTTATTCACAGCAGAAATTATTGTGAATTTCTTGTGAAAGAGGTGGCAAGGTATAGCATGTGGCCAACATTTTGATGCCATATGTGACCGGTTACAGTGTGTGTGTATACACACACACACACACAGTCAAATGTTTTAGAACACCTACCTAGAACACCTTAAATGGTTTTCCTTTATTTTTTACATTGTAGAATAATAGTGAAGACATCAAAACAAAACACACATGGAATCATGTAGTAACCAAAAGTGTTAAACAAATCCAAATATATTCTTCAAAGTAAACACCCTTTGCCTTGATGACAGATTTGCACACTCTTAGCATTCTCTCAAAAAATGCGTCCTGTTTGCAAAAAGGCACTAAAGTAATAACGCAAAAAAAATGGGGCAAAGCAATTCACTTTGTGTCCTGAATACTAGGTGTTATGTTTTCGCAAATCCAATACAACACATTACTGAGTACCATATTTTGAAGCATAGTGTTGGCTGCATCGTGTTATGGGTATGCTTGTAATCACTAAGAACGGAAGTTTTTTTTGAAAGCACAGGAAAATCCTAGAAGAAAACCTGGTACAGTCTACTTTCCACCAGACACTAGTAGATGAATGCACCTTTCAGCAGGACAATAAGCTAAAACACAAGACCAAATCTATACTGGAGTTGCTTACCAAGAAGACAGTGAAAGTTCCCGAGTGGCCGAGTTCCAGTTTTGACTTAAATCTACGGCAAAACTTGAAAATGGTTGTCTAGCGATGATCAACAACCAACTTGACAGAACTTAAGAATTTTGAAAATAATAAAATGGGCAAATGTCACACAATACAGGTGTGGAAAGTTCTTAGACTTACCCAGAAACACTCAGCTGTAATCAATGCCAAATATTCTAACATGTATTGACTCAGGGGTGTCAATACTTATGTAAATGAGATATTTCTGCATTTCATTTTCACAACATTTTAAAAATATATATGTTTTCATTGTAATTATGGAGGTATATATGATATATGATTAAAGGATGATTAAAAAAGTATATATTTCATCCATTTTGAATACAGGCTGTAACAACAAAATGTGGAATAAGTCAAGGGATATGAATACTTTCTGAAGGCGCTGTAGATAGTTCTGAAGACATGTTGATTGAGGAAACTATTTGGTTCTCACTGTCGGGGCCTTCGATCACAAGGACATCAAACTGAGGAGCACAGCGCGCACACACACTTACATCCCAAACACAAACAAAACTATAAAAGCCAAGTCCTTTCTGGTAGAGGTTTGACATTCATTCAGCTCTTTTGTGGCTAGCTTGTCCCACGATGTACAGTAACTGGTTTACTTATTGTCACTCATATTGTTACTCCACTGTGCAAGAAAGGGACAGAAACACACACAGTGGCATCAATAACATACGTGTGCTTAACCCTCAATTAAGAGTACTTAGCACCTTAAATTCCTTTGGCATGTAAAGAGGCAGCGTTTATTGCTGAAACGTTTCCGAGGGTAACACACAACTACCATTAAAAAGGACTACCTTCAGGTGTGAAGGCAAGCCAAAGATACGTTGCACACATACCATTACCTTGAGCAGTAAAATCACAAAGCTTGATACAAGTATCAAAAGTAATTAGCAAGGTGTGCCTCTGTATAAAGACGAGTCATAGGGAAGGAAAGGCTATTGGATACAAAGCCGCTCCCTTCTTTGCTCTTTCAGACAGGGCGAAAAATAAACTTTCAACACCTGACAAAGAAACGAGACACAGTGCAGAACCAACAAGAGTGAGCGAGAGAGAGATGGAGAGGTGGAGGGGGGGAGAAACAGGGGTGGGGAAGGCCCTCCGCCCAGAGGGTTGGAGGGGGGTCAGTGACTGTGAGCACAACCACAAAAGGGGAGGGCACATATGTCAAAAATATTTAAGATGCACCAGCCACAGCAGTGCTTTACTGAGGAGCAAAGAGCCTGAGCAAACAGTTGGCTAAAGAGAGCTTCACTTCAACCAGTCAGGACTTTGATTCCTAACTCACTCCAACCAATCCTGCTCACTTAGCCTCTTCGGGACCTCCAGCACCGCTAAAGAATCAGACTGGACCAGGACAGCTTGTATTCCAGCAGAGCAAGAACATAGGTGCAAGTATCTCATCTTTGAAACATAGAAAATGGTTAAGATGTCTTTGCGCACGGTGGCTCTGACTGTCACCCTGCTGCTGGTGATGACAGAAGCGTGGGCGCAGAACCCACGGAAGAGGCTGGCGCCACCCAAGCCTCCAAAGGCACAGTGCTGCGATGAGGTGCGCTCCCTGAAGGTACAGGTGGCCAACCTAACCAGCATCCTGGAGGAGCTGAACCGCAAGCAGGAGGCAGACTTGATGAACGTAGTTCGGCAGATGATGGAGCTGGACAAGCAGAATCGGCAGCAGGAGGCCCGCGTCACAGAGGCCGAGAGCAAGTATTCCGAGATCAACAACCGGGTGGAGATCATGCAGCTACAAGCCGTCGAGTCTGCCATTCAGACCTCGTCAGGTAAGAACTTACCATGTGGATGTGTCCCAGGTTCTTGGGTCAGGGAATTAAGCCCCTTTAATTTGTTCATTGCACCACAGCAACAAAGAAGAAAAGAGAAATTAAACAAATTACATTTAAAATGTAGTGTTTTCATTACTTAACTTCAGTGGAGAAAAAAAAGAGGCTAAATTGAGGCATCAAAAACGGTTTGAAATTGAATAATTAGCAGGAATAAAACTCAAAAAAGGTTTTCCGGTGAAAATAATAGCCTTTGAGTAGGTGAATGCAGTAGTACAGTAGTGACTGTGACAAATGGCCAGAGTGGAAATCTGTCCAGCTCCACATAGCAGACCCAGTTAAGTTTAGACCCAGACGATACTTCTCTCTCTCCCTCTCTATCGTGCTTGCCTGCTCAGCATCTTCTGCCAGATGCTCTCCACAGGTATGAAAATCATATCACTGGCTGCCATACATTACACACTGCCATATATATGGCACACACCTAATGTCAGACACACAGGAAATTTGGTTGTCTTAAATGCATTTTTTCCTCTTTATGACAGTCAGTCAGTCTGCAGTCAGAAAACGATCCACTTAAAAATACCCCTTAAAGAGAGACACGACTATTAGTTTCAAAACCATTAAACAACCAAACAAAATGTGTTCTATTAGATTGGTATGTAGGGTGGTGTTGTTTGTCAAAAATACAAACATTTTAAATTTACAGGACACTAGAAACATATTTTTGGACAAACTATAATTAGCTGTGGGCGCTCCGAATCTTGGGCACCAAACAGCTGCCATCAATTGGTGATAATGGAGATTATAGTGTGCAAGCCTGTCTGGGTGTCTCATGGCAACCAAAAGCCATAATTTGAACTCGTAGTCTCCTGTCTGCACGAAGTCTGTCAATAAAGACCACCTCCATCAAAGCCAAATTGTTTCCATCAGTCATCTGAACTTAACCAAACCATTCATCACTGTGGGGAGATTTAACCAGGCATGTCGAAGTGTACTCTTTTCATACCCTATTAGCCAGTCTTAGCAGTGTTGCTTTTATGATTCAGGCACGGTAAACAGAGAGAAGCTTTATAAAAAGACAAATTACAGAGACACTGTGCAGACGGGGAAGCAGAGCAGGAAGAAAAGCAAAGATCGGAGTGATTCCACTCCAGCCTCGAAAACACTTCAGCCCCCTTTTGATGCATTGGATCCATTTCTCCCCAGTGATCTCAGAGCACTACTAACCGCGTCACCATACCATCACATTAACAATTGAGAGAACTACGCAAAGAAACTGAACCATGCCGTGGATAATATCCTTTTATCTCAAAAGTCTTTGACTTCTCTGCCAGACATCCATTCCCATGATTCAGTCAATTAGCATTTTTTAAATCCACCATGAAACGGCATCTGGTTTGGCCATCTCTAATGACATAACCTTTATTTTCTAGATGCTGTCTACGACTGCGCATCCCTGTACACCAAGAACTACAAGATCTCGGGGGAGTACAAACTGCCTGCAGATGACTTCCTGAATACCCCTGAGATCAACGTAAGTGATGAACCCTGTAACTGCAAACAAGTTTTAGGTTCACACATCCCTGCTACATTGTCGTCTCTGTAGACTACTCTGTAGACTTTTCAGACTTGTTGGGGTAAGTTGTTTACATTTCCATTTTAGTCATTTAGCAGACGCTTTTATGCAGAGCAACTTACAGTTGTGAGTACATACATTTTTGTACTGGTCCCCCATGGGAATCGAACCCACAACCCTGGCGTTGTAAACGCCATTCTCTACCAACTGATTCGCACGTTTAACCTGTGCTGTTGGTTTCAGGTATTCTGTGACATGGAAAGCAATGGCGGTGGGTGGACGATCATCCAGAGACGCAAGGTGGGCCTGACCTCCTTCAACCGCGACTGGAAACAGTACAAGAACGGCTTTGGCACCATCCGCGGAGACTTCTGGCTGGGCAATGACAACGTCTTCCGTATGACAAGGCAACCCAGCACACTGAGGATAGAGATGGAGGTACAAAGGACGGCTGAGGGTGGGAAACCCAAAACAGGCTAGCCGCTTAGACCAGGCCCCAGATATTGAGAGTAGTAAAATAGATAACTTGGTAAAGCTTTCCATGGTTCTGACACACATCACTCCTGGGAAACTGATGTTAGCAAGTGGGAGGTTACTAACATCAGTTAGGAGCCAGGAGACTGAAGACAGACCACCCAAAACACAGTAAAAAGAAAACACATGGGCAAGTGGTAAACCTCTTGCTTCGCCAAAAGTGATAACATTACTATTTTAACTACAAAGTTCAATATTGTCAGTTGCGTAGTTTTACCACAAGCTGTGCAGCAAATATGTTAATCAGGTACTATTTGTGTTTTCTGCTCTCCAATGAAGGACTGGGAAGGCCAGACCCGCTTTGCAGAGTACAGCTACTTCACAGTGAAAAACGAGTTGAACAGCTACAAACTCTTCATCGCCAACTATAGTGGAAACGCCGGGGACTCTCTGCGCTACCACAACAACACCAACTTCAGCACCAAGGGCAAGGACAACGACAAATGTGTGGACAACTGTGCTTCACTACGCAAAGGTACAAAATACATAACTCGGGTTTAAATCACAATTTAGATGAATAGATTAAGATTGATTCCATGTAAGAATTCATTGGAATCGATTCCTTGAACACCTTTCAATTTCTTTCCAATTACTATTTTACTATTTTCCCCTACAGGTGGTTACTGGTACAACTGTTGCACTGACTCCAACCTGAATGGCGTGTTCTATCGCTATGGCGACCACATCAAGAACTCAGATGGAATCACTTGGTACGGCTGGCACGGGCCCAACTACTCCCTGAAGAGGGTGGAGATGAAGATCCGGCCACAGAATTTTCAACCATAAACGCTTCGAACTTCAAACCCTGAATGATGTGCATGCTTGCCGAGAGATTTAACAAAGCCTCTGAGAAACCAAAGTCTTTCCCCTTGACCTTTGTTAATGCCTGGAATATTTCTATGGGTTGAATGCGTAATGCATTTAACATGTTTGATTGTAAATTGTAGTTAGTTTTGTATTTATCGTTGAAATACTTTATTTTCTTAAAAGCTTTACAGAAGCCTCTTTACCACTGTTCTGTAAGGGTAACTGAATGTTGCTTCCCTCCATCTGTCTCAAAGCAATAGGGTATATTTATCAGTCCTAACTCAAGCTGTCTACTAGCCTGTGGTTAAGTTGATTACATGTATTTGGCAGGTATGATAATGCAAAAAAAAAATATGAAGATCCATCAAGTGTTTTGCAATGGGCCTTTGTGAGCTGCTGGAATGGGAACAACCACCCAATGTACTTTCATCAGAAGTACCCGAAAGATTTTTATTGTGAGAGAAAATAACATGTCGATTTTTGGGGAATTGTGTCCTTTGTAAAACGTGTACAGCTCTATATTGTGTTGTTTTGTGGGATAGAAAATAAATGTGTATTTTTAAAAAAACAAAGTGTGTTGCTGATGGTAGTCAATGTGGTTTATTCATCTAGCCGCCTGTCTTAGTTCAATATCATCAAATTATCACAAGTCCCCAATGGTTAGCTGGTTCGGTGAAAGAGCAACAGTAGGTTCGAGAAGCAGACAGTTGATCACCCTCCTGTCTCTGACCAACAATGACCAAGCCTTTGCCTTCAGCCACCACTGATCTCTGACTCTCAGGTCACACTGACATACATGCCACAGGTCACATAGCCAAACTCCAGGAAACAATACCACACACACACACACGTTTTCCACGACTGCCCGCCCAGTCAATACCACATAAAGAAATGAATAAAAAAGGGCTTTTCAACTACATACTGAAATGGTAAGAGTATATAGTGGAATGCCTTCAGCAAGATGTGCGCTGCCTGTGTAGTCTCTTCAAATAGGAGCGACGGTCAGGATGGAGGACATTCTAAATAGTGTGGGTGCTTCCATTCCTCACCTTCCCGAGAAAGACTGGCGGACGAGTGACATTCTTAAAAGTAAGTCATTGGGAGCTTAGGGACGGTGACAAATTCTTAGGATAATTTAAGATAGATGACAAATGACAGAGCCATGCTCATGTATGCAGAGGTTGTGGGTCCACCAGTCCAAAAAGGTTTCCACTGGCAGCTGCGGAGTGGGGCTTGGGCTCCCAAGGAGAACTGGGAGGTTCCCGTCAAATTCCTCATTAATCAAGGAACCCTATGGCCAGGTGTAACCTTTTGGTTGTGTATGTGGAATGCCCTGTGCTAATGGCTGAGACTTCATTTCTTCGATCTGTCCACTGTAGGGCCTGACGGGGGACTTTTACAGTTCATTTACAGGGAAGCCCTACTTTCTCAAAAGGGTACTGCCAAAGCCTCTGCTATTTATATCGTGATATCGTACTGAGGGAGACGTTGGCCATTGGTCCTTTTGCTGGCGCTGTAAAAGAGGCAGTATCTTAAAAGTCAAATTAAGGAAATGACTAAATCAATATGCCATCAAGGAGATATACAATCATTTTTTATAGTCTTTCAGATGCTGCTGAGAAGAAACTAAGTATTCATAAAACTATCAAACATTCCAGTAGACGGCAGGAAGCCATCAATTTTAGTAAGAGCTCTTACCTTCTACACAACATTTCAGAGTGCATTTCATATTGATGGATGTCAAGCATTGCACTTCACTTATGGTTACTAGCATTACATGGTAGTTAGCAATGGCAGTTAGCAAAGGTAGTTAGCAATGTAATGTATATGGCAGGGAGAGCTTATTTCAAAAGGCAAATAAAACATTTTTTAAAATATATATAATATTATTACATTTTTATCTTGTGATGAGTGAAGCACATCTCAATACTGCATCTGTGTCAGTTTTAAAATGTTTAGTGTGGCACTATTAAACCCCAAAGTTATTTAAAAAATGTTTTATAGAAACCTGGTCGGAGGACTGTACAAAATGTAAATAACGCATATGAGTTAGGACGAGCAGCGCTGGATGGGTACCCATCTCACAGTCGGACAGGATAGCTTCTGCTTAAGAGGTTGCAGCCCCTTACATCTGAGCATACCAAACTTTATTTGAAATGTCATTTCCACAGGAAACATTATGGCCGCGTATTTGTTATAAACAGATGGGCCAGATGCAATGACACTCGGTTCCAGCCACTGCAATAAGCGATCGTGCTACCAGTCTCACGATCAAACTGTAAATGAAATCAGCCCTTTATATTAGCAACAGCACCAGAGGGACTCCGTCCAGACTCCAATCATTTAATTCAAACGAGAAAACATTTCAATTCAACACAAAATGTTATAAAATGACAGGGAATTTGAATGACACGTCATGTGAGAACCCATTGACATCGACTGATTTCTATCAAAATTATATTGCTTTGATCCTCTAATTGTATGATTTTCTTGAGCGGAGTGCCCAGCTACCAGACAGCAAAAGCGACAAGGAAAAAGAACATAGGCCTTTTAGAAAAGGCCAAGAAAACATCCTTCCTTCCTTATCTTAATACCTAAGCCGACGTGATTAAATAGCCTAAGTGAAAGGATGGTTTCCATTCAGACTGGTAATTACTTCAAGCAATGAAGGAAGAAATGAAAGAAGAATTTTAAGTATTCGAACAGGGCCCTAGGCTCACCTACCGCAGTGGTCTAATGGATTAACCCCAGGTCGCAGCTCCTAAATCATTTTTGCTGCCTCAAAGTCCCTCATGCCTTATTCATACTGTATACCCCTGCATCTGGACGGCTGTGGAGCATCATCAAAGTCGCTTTCAATTCCTAGGACGGCGTGGATAATGGAAAACTGTGCATTTCCGCTTCTGTAAATGCCTTCCACAGATTTGAAATGCTTAAATGCTAAATAAATGAAGACCCATATGGTCTGACTAGACTACGTTTTGAGATGACTTTTTGGCGTTCAAATGCCAAAATGAAGGTTCATTACTAAGCCCACCAGCAACAGAGTCCCTGATACCTTACACACAGCTTTCTCTCTTTATTAAGGAAAACATTTCATTGCAACCCACTGCAAAGGCCAAATGTATATTTGGGGATCAGGAAAGAAAGAAATGGAAGACAATCTTCCAAATGACTGAAGAATATCATGCAATGGCCCAAGAAATCTCTTACTTCTATATACACCAACCAAAGTGATGGAATAGAACAGGCTGCTTGGTGCACAGGAGTCTCATGGGCAAAATACTAGGTTATTTTATGGGAAATCCTGGAGAGGTGAGAACCAGATGGGGAGATTGAAAACACTGAGCTGCTGGCTCCCATCATTCATCAAGGCTGGGAGAAATTGAAAACAGGCCCCTGAGAGAACGCTATTCCAGACCACTCGATGGATGAAAGGAGGCAAACGTCCAATTAAATGGCTGGAAAACAGTTCTCTTCATACAATACCAGCGTAAAAAAATAAAGGTGAGAGGTGGGATGGAAAAGATGACAGGAGATATGAAAGAGCTATCGGATGGGGGATGTAGCAACCATTATCTGACTGGTGTAATAAGTTAGGCTCATTGACTAAAGGACGTTTAACAACCCCTTTATCAGAGGTCAGCCTTGTCTTTAATGAGGCTTTGTGGTTCATACACTAAACAAAACCCAAATAATAGGTCATGGAAGAACTAGCAAAGTGTAAGCTAAGAATAGTTGTATTGAGGTGGACACCTGTTCCACTGTGTCCCAACTCAAAATGGACTCCGATTTGGGTAAATGCTACAGTGACTAGGCCTAAAGCAAAGAAGCGAGAGGAAAAAAAAGTGCTTAAGCATTAGCTACGGTCGGTTGTTCCATTCATGGCACACTAATCAAAACATCCCACTGCATCAATCGTAGCAGCCTTCTTTCCAAAATAGCTGCCCATCCAGAAATGATCCACTCGCCTTTTCCATGCGGGAGGAAATCCAAACGCATATTTTTCAAGGGTCATCCACAAAATGGACAAAATGTACCAGACCGACATTGTACTTACATAACCGGCGTGCACGCTCTCTCTCGGTTTACACTTTGTCATCAAGGCAAGTAACTTTGAACTACTGGACATCTGGCATCTGTGTTCTCCAGCCATGTGCAATCACACGCATTCCACCAAAACTGACATGGGGGAGCCAAAGAAAATGGCTAAAAGCACTGGGTCTTCCATTCAAGCTATTTTTTGGTTAGGCTTCACCAAGTAGAAATGACCCAACACAAGCAAGAGTTATATAACCCAAGGGGAACCATACAGTAGCCGTACTGCCTCAGTAGCTACCTGTAGAATGTCTGAACGATAGATGCTGGCCATAGCCAAGTCTGGGAAGCACAGGAAATGTAGTGTGCAACCACCAAATACTCCCCTGTTCTAAATGGGTTGTGTAGATGAATGTGTTCTCTTAATGAGGTTCCTACCTGATGAGGGACTCTAGGATGAGAGGAGAGGCGCCCTTCTGGAACTCCAGCTCTTTGTAGTGGAGGGCCTTGGCGTAGGCACGACATTTGGCAGCCCTCTCACCCAGCAGAACAATGCCATTGTCGTCTCTCAGAGGCAGAGGACCCTGAAAAGACACAGGACATTCATTAGACAGGTGGATTGATGGAAGGATGGATGCCGTGGCACTGCGCTGAACCAGCGTTATCCAACGATGGGGTGGGTACACCTTTATTCCAGCCCACACATGATTCAGCTAATAAATACCCAGACAGAGGATAGTGATGAGTGGATTATTTGAATCCAGTCTGTGACTGCAGAGCTGGAACGAAAGCCTGCACACCAAGAAGTTCTCTCCAGGACTGGAGCTGAAGACCTCTGCTCCGAGTATGAACCCACCTTATCGCTGTGCTCCATGAACTCAGCCAGGTTTAGCAGGGTCTGGGTGACCTCGGCGATGTCCTGGGAGGTGAGGGCCAGTTCAATGCTGCGGATCAGCTCATCCTGCTGATCCTCACTCAGCTCAGACCAGCATGACAGGAAGGCTGCGTTGAACAGGTCCCTGACAACGGATGGGAAAGTTAGCAACAGCTTAACAGCAGTAACTTAACATGCTGATATGCTCAACCTCTACATATATTTTTGGTATATAATTAATTTAAGTCTTCAGGGCAAGATATAGGCCTCCTGTTTGTCTTGTTGTGTGTTTGAAGGACCATAAGTTCATTAGTCCATCATAATAATTATATTGGTTAGGCATCAGAAGAAGAAAATTGCCCATGGATGCCACACCAAGGTGTGCCCAAGTTATCACAGCAAAACAAAACGTGATCTGGTTTAAGAGTGGAAACGAGGGGTCTTTTGGTTCAAACTAAACTGCAACTTGACACTTAAGAGGACCTCTGTGGCTTACTGAGGACCTCTGTGGCTTACTGAGGACCTCTGTGGCTTACTGAGGACCTCTGTGGCTTACTGAGGACCTCTGTGGCTTACTGAGGACCTCTGTGGCTTACTGAGGACCTCTGTGGCTTACTGAGGACCTCTGTGGCTTACTGAGGACCTCTGTGGCTTACTGAGGACCTCTGTGGCTTACTGAGGACCTCTGTGGCTTACTGAGGACCTCTGTGGCTTACTGAGGACCTCTGTGGCTTACTGAGGACCTCTGTGGCTTACTGAGGACCTCTGTGGTTTACTGAGGACCTCTGTGGTTTACTGAGGACCTCTGTGGTTTACTGAGGACCTCTGTGGTTTACTGAGGACCTCTGTGGTTTACTGAGGACCTCTGTGGTTTACTGAGGACCTCTGTGGGGGGAAAAACAGGGTGACTGCCTGGTGCTCTGAAGTGTGGTGGAACATGGGATGGAGGGATGGAGAGAAGGAAAGGGGACAGCTATACCTGGCGAGGGGAATGTAGGTCTGGGCCAGAGACCAGCACGAGCGCAGGGCAGGGGACGACGACTCCTTCAGCAGGACCACGCTCAGCCGTCTCAGCCACTCCAGCCAGTCGTCCTTGGACACCTTCCGAGCAGCGCCCCAGGCCTGTGGCCACCAGAAAAATGTAATGAAATCACTTCACGTTAATGCACTTCATATGGCAACAGTTGGGGAGAGAAGAAGTTTCCATTAGCAGATCAGACTTGTCAGTGTATGACACTATGTTTAAGAATGATTAGACGCGCCGAGGCAAAGGTGCTTCAAATCGTTGGGCATTGGCATCTTGTAGAAAGGGAAAATTTCCGATTATATCAGTAAGACATTACTTATTGCCTGGTGAAGTGTGTTGGATGAAAACAGAGCACTCTGTCAAAGGAAAAAACATTTTAAATATCCATCATGAAACCCTTTGTATGAAAAATCACAATCAATGGACCATGAAGTCTCTAAAACCAAAACAACTTCCCGTTTGAGGACAAAAACTAAATGTATTACTTGAAATAAGACAAGGCACAGTGCAGGAAATAAAACACCATTTTATTTCTCCTGACCTTCTGCAGGGCTGTGGTGCTAACGTGGAGCTTCTTCATTGGTCCCGCCTCCGCCGGGCCACTACCGACATCGCCCTGGTTACTGCGCAGCTGGCGATGCTGGAAGATTAAAGGATCCTCTTCCTCCTCCGCCAAAGTGTACCCCTGAGATAAACACAGTTACCATGACACACAAACAGTGAGCTCACACACAAATCAGGGCCTTCGAAACATGTTGTCCACACAAGTTGCATTTCCTTCCTGAAGAGAAGCACACTGTTGACAAGCAACGTCCCTCGATGATTCTTCTTCTATTACACCGTCTGCTCGGAATTAAAATTGAAACGTGCCTTCGTGGGTTCCTCACAAAGACTGCCTCCTCGCTATTCTCAACACATTTCATGGCACATGCTGACAATGTGAAAGGGTTGGAGTCAGGACTACTACCACACGATAGCATCATTGTTTTCTAGTATTCTCAGATTTAAAATTGATTAAATTGTTTTTGTCCCTTATCAATCTACACACAATACCCCCATAATGACAAAGCATTATATTATATTTTTTTATATATTTGCTAATTTAGATTTTTAAATTCTACTGAAATATCACATTTACATAAGTATTCAGACCCTGTACTCAGTACTTTGTTGAAGCAATTGCAGTCTTCTTGGGTATGACGCTACAATTATTCTCTGCAGATCCTCTCAAGCTCTGTCAGGTTGGATGGGGAGTGTCACTGCACAGCTATTTTCAGGTCTCTCCAGAGATGTTCGATCGGGTTCAAGTCTGGGCTCTTGCTGGGCCACTCAAGGACATTCAGAGACTTGTCCCGAAGTCCAGATCTGACGCTTGGCATTCAGGCCAAAGAGTTCAATCTTGGTTTCATCAGACCAGAGAATCTTGTTTCTCATGGTCAGAGTCCTTTAGTTGCCTTTTGGCAAACTCCAAGCGGGCTGTCATGTGCCTTTTACTGAGGAGTGGCTTCTGTCTGGCCACTCTACCATAAAGGCCTGATTGGTGGAGTGCTGTAGAGATGGTTGTCCTTCAGGAAGGTTCTCTGGAGCTCTGTCAGAGTGACGATCAGGTTCTTGGACACCTCCCTGAACAAGGCCCTTCTCCCCCGATTGCTCAGTTTGGCTCGGGAGGCCAGCTCTAGGAAGACTCTTGGTGGTTCCAAACTTCTTCCATTTAATAATGATAGAGGTCGCTGTGTTCTTGGGGACCTTCAATGCTGCAGAAATGTGTTGGTACCCTTTCCCAGATCTGTGCCTCGACACAATCCTGTCACGGAGCACTACGGACAATTCCTTCCATCTCATGGCTTGGTTTTTGCTCTGACATCAACTGTCACCTATGGGAACTTATATAGACAGGTGTGTGCCTTTCCAAATCATGTCCAAGCAATTGAATTTGCCACCGGTGGACTCCAATCAAGTTCTAGAAACATCTCAAGGAAGGTCAATGGAAACAGGATGCACCTGAGCTCTATTTCGAGTCTCATAGCAAAGGGTCTGAATACTTATGGAAATAAGGTATTTCTAATTTTTTATATATATATATATATATATATATATATATATAAATGATAATAAATAAATAAAAACTGACCTTGACGATCCGACAGATGAGCACGTCATAGCGCTGGTGATTGATCCTGTGCTTCAACATCACTTTGTTCACCATGGGGATAAAGATCTGGTACTGAAGCCGGGAAAAGTAGAAAGAAATAGAGAGAGTAAATAAAAGAGTGTCGGGTATTTGGTGGTTTATGCATTTAATCTGTTCACATCCATCCCCTCTGGCCATAACACTAATGACAGACTGGCGATGCCATCTGTATATAACCTCCGTTGCCCCTGGTTTGATGGTTTGATCAAAAGCTGTTGCTTTTCAAGTCGGGGCCAGACTTCCCTGCATGTGGTCTGGTTGGGTTTCTGAGGTTTGGTTGGGGCTAAGGGGGTGACCTCATCGACTCTCGTAAACAGTAACAGTAACGGTCCCAACTGCGGCACCATGTGATGACATCACCGACCCGCAGGAAGTAGTAAAAACTACAGGTACAGGAGAGAACCTTTAAGAGAAACGTATGGTCCTGGTGTGTGTGTGTGTGTGCCAGTGTGTTTGTGTGTGTGTCAGCTCCTGTTAGCGGTTCTACGAGGGCCCTGTGGGTATGGTAACTAATAATGAGGTACCTTCTTGCCCAGCTGGAAAACGAGCGACGACAACGTGTCCATGGCTGTGCTGCGTAGCTCGGGGGTGTTGTCCAGCGCGCGTACTATGGGGTGAATGATGCGCGACGCATAGTCCGTGAAGTCCAGGGACTCCGTCAGCCGGTCTAGCGTCTCCAAGGCAACCCTGAGGGGTGAAGGAAACACTGATAAACAACGCCTAGAAAAAAAGCTCAGTTACCAAAGCTCACTGGGAGAGCGTTTGGCGAGAAAGGGACATCTCACTCCAAATGCTAGGAAACAGAAATGGAGGCACTTGTCAAGCCCTCTCCGCCCCAAGCCCCAAAGTATTTATGAACACTTTTCCTCCATGACGCCCAGACAATAAATGTAAGACCCTGGCACTTAGTATTTCGGAAAGTGGGCCCAGTTTCTTCAGTACAGTCGCATTAATATAATATTACCAATTGGGAGGAGATGGGGACGGACATTTAACATGGGAGTGAACATACTCATGTGACTCAGTGACCTGTGAGTCAATTCATAAACTGTCAAAATGTACTTCACAGTGCATGTGCTCTATAACCAACTGGACGTGAGATGTTGAACTCACTTGCGGGCCTGTAGAGGTACGTCTGGGGCATCAAACAGCTTGACGATGGGAGGCAGCAACAGGTGGAGGTAGTCGTCCAGGTTAGCACCAAACAGCTGAATGGCATTGAGGAGCTGAAGATAAAATATAGACAACAGAGTTAAAACAGGCAATATAAGGAATACATCAAGGACAAGGTACAGCCCTGATGGTACACCTAATGGGAGAGACTCCACCAACTGGAGGAGCAGATAGTATGCATCCTTATACTGGTTGGATGGTCAAAAAGTATAACAAGACAAGAGGTTCAGAGGAACTTTCGCCACCAGCAAAGTCAATTGTTATGTTTTCATTTTACATATGCAATGTGTATGGTATTGTTCATGAAAAGTGAGTTGCAATGCCAACATCCATGTCTTTCAAAAGGGGTTCTTAGTCATTGTGAGCCAAGGCTACAGAACAGTGTCCTTTGATACTCCTGGCCCTCCAACTTGCTTCATTATAGCACACTGGTTCCAACACAACCCTCAAGCCATGGATTTCAGCACAGTGAAGTGGCTGGATGTTTTCTGTGCAACTAACACATTTTCCTGTAAATGATTACTGAATGCAAGGGGGCAGCGGGAATGTCTGTGTGTGTGTGTGTGTGTGTGTACACGTGTCAGGTGTGGATGACGTATAGGCTATGCCATTGACTGTGAGACCCCCCCCCTTATTCATTGCCTTGGCGAGACTACAGGAAGTAGGGAGCTCGACTGAACAGCTCCCGCTAATGATGGAGTTCTGTTTTCTTTTCTCTACTTGGACTGGAAGGTAACCCGATTCTTCCTGGCTCTACTGTGACCCTCTGGTAATAGATATGGAGGCTAGACCAGGGCTGCCTTACAAATGGCACCCTATTCCCTATATAGTGCACTACTTTTGACCTGAGCCCCGCTATTGGCTCTGGTCAAAAGTAGTGCACTATATAGGGAATTTGAGACATAACCTAGAACTCGGGTTCAAAAGACCATAACCAGACGTACTGTAAGAGGTAGCAGCTAGCTGTGTGCCTCTGGTTATCTAATATCCCATCGCTGCCTTAGAGAAACAAGACACATGCTACACCGGAGAGAGAGGTTGTGGGTTAGTAAGAATAAAAGTAAGAGTGCGATGTTGCCCTGTGGTTTATTTTCACCCCCAAGATTTAATGTTTGAGGAAAACCCATATCAGTGTCATAGCTAAAATTGGTGAAATAAGAGAGAGTACCAGCTATGCTTCGTTGGCTGGGTGCTTGTAGTGAGTATGCTTTGGCTAGAGGCTAGACTAAAAGGGTCATGGGGTGAGTTTTGATTGCAACCACAAACAAATGGTACATGGAACAGGAAGTAAATTGGACTTTGAAGGGGGCCATGTCGTGGCAGTAGTGCAGTAGATTATGATTTTAAAGAACCCGATAAATGATTTAATTTATGTAATGGTTCCTCGGGTCCTTATATATTTGACTAACCATGACTTACGGTGTACAATTACAATGTGTGTTGATGTGGTATTCACTGGATACAGGAAAATACTTGGAACAAATACTGTACTAACAAGCGCATCAGCACATTTCCTCTATGTGGTGTTGAGAATATAAAAACACACTAAATAGTCCAAAATAACAAAAGTGACTCCCGCACTCAAATTGACCTCTACATGTCTATCTCACTCCAGATACTTATGTCCCTGCTCGCTAGGACAATGGCATAAATAACTGGACCGTTATAGAAGAGCAGAGGTAAAATAAGTCATTTCGACCAGTTCTGCCTGCTGACACGCTCTTGGACAAGGTCAAACTCTGACCAAATGTGTACAAACAAACCCCCAGAAGTGTGTGGAAGTCAGTCCTTATAAAAAAAAAAAAAGATGACATTATCCTCACAACTTTACCTTGATGGTGACACTGCGGCCCATGCTCATATCGTGCATGAAAACGCGCAGCATGTGTGGGATGAGCTGCGGCAGGTAGAGCTTGAACTCGCCACCCAGGGCCACCACGATCTGCTCAATCAGCAGGATGATGGTGTTCTGCATGGGGTTGTTAGGTGTCCAGTACTCCTATGGGATGAGAATAATACACATGTAGTTACTTGAAACGACTGTAATATGTGGTGGTTATACCTCCCTTAGTTGAATGCACTGATTGTAACTTGCTCTGGATAAGAGTTTCTGCTAAATGACTAACATGTCAAAACATAAACCATTATTCTGACTTGAGATCTGCTTGCACAACTACCGCGTAAATCCTTCATTGATGCCAATGGGAGACGGTTCTCAAGTTAGGATCCCGCCCTTAAGCCATGGAGGGACATTATCTCCGTATTGAGAAATGTGTTTTTCCTAAATAATGAGTTGACCTGAATTCACACAAGTCCAGGTCCTTATGTTTTGTGCTTTTTAGGGTTTAAGAGCTTCGGAGGGTACAGCCAAGGTGCTAGCGACCAAGCACTACCTCATGCGGTCCCATTGCCATACATTAGGAGAGATGAGGGTCTGGGACTGGGGTAATTGGGTCAAATGGTGTTTCCATCAAGAAACGCCAGATTTAGAAGGAGATTCCTCCTCTATGCAATGCGACGTCCTCACGTGCCAGTGGCGGGATGCCAATTTCCTGTCAATCAACTCGGCAACCTTTCTCAATATGACTCCGCCACCACTATGAAAAACAGGGTTTAAGATCTGTCACAGCCACTGGTGATTGGGAGATAATGGGGGTGTAAAGGAATGTAGTCACGCAATACATTGAAGGGCCAATAGCCTTCAGCTATGAAAGCTCTTAAGAGGTATTTTGTGAGTGGCCAGTGTTCCAACCCCCGCTTTCCTGCTCTGACTGGAACTAGCCTACGTTAGGGCTGCTATTCCTACAACAGATTATGTGATTTCACCTCCCGAAGTCCCGAATGGCTATTCCAGCCCCTCATCTGGACGCATGAGGTAGACAGTTACTACAATGAATAGAGCCCTTTGTTTTACTCACCATTTATTAACTCCAGCTAAAATGTGCAATGGCTCAGCTTCCCGGAAAAGTTACTGACTGCTGATTCAGAATGTTATTTTGATTACAGTAAATAATGGACATTTGATATGCTGTTCCTTGCTAAACGAGTATGTAGTGCTAGACCAGCGGTGGCCAAACTTTTTGACGCGAGGGCCACATCTGGATTTTCTAAATTCAACAGAGAAAAAGGACCAGTTATTTGAAAATATAAAAAAAGGTCCATTATAATTTCTACCTACTTTCGATCTCGTTTTAGACGTTCAAGAGTGGCCTAGTGTTTTTTTTTACCAATAATAAATCACCCCCCCCCCCACACACACACACACACACACAAAAATAAACTACTCAAACCTCCCGCGGCCAAGATTGAATGGGCTCATAGAAGGTTTTAACAGTTGCTTTCACAGTAGGACTTCACACAGGTATTTTCTTCTTTGCACTAGTGAAGGTCTCAGTTAATTGGGAAGGAATGACACTGTAGAGTGGAGCAGTTGAATAAAATATTTCAATCCTGAACGTAGAATAGATACAACCAAAGTCATTTCTGAAAACAACTTTTGTACAAACAAAATAACTTCTCCATAACAAACGGCGTTTAATGGAGCAACTTTCATTCTGGATGGACAAACAGGCTTCGTGCCACCAAGAGAGTCACGCTCAAGTCACATTTCCCCTTGCGCATTAGAGCCAAAGAGGAAAGTCGAGAGAGAAATGTACACAATTAAGAGTTTGCAGCTGTTTTCTGAGCGAGTGGAAAAAGAGAGAATGAAAGGGGGCCTTGTTTTTGAAGAGGAAACTCACTCTGATGAGTGTGAAGATGTCATCCATGTAGGGGCGGATGTGGATTTTTACAAAGCACACGACCATCCCCATCTGCTGGAAGAGAAACTGAAAGAGAGGGAGAGAAAATAGCAGGTGTAAGCAAAACACATTGATTGCTCACCAGTCAGGCTTAGCTTGGGAAACTATCTATCTTCAAACCCCCATTTATGGAGCGGAAAGCGTACGGTTGTAATACAAATGGGTTGGCGCAAAACAACTTCGTAAAAAAGCAGGTAAAAACACTGAAGTGGAAAGGTTCTACCTTCACTTAACTTTACAGCTACCCTGACTTTTACCCAGCTACCTCTAAAAATCCATTATTTCACAAAAACGACTAGCGGTAGTACTTAATTTCAGCTAAAACAAAGAAATACACAACAATTAAACAGCCACAAGTGGCAATCAACAAGGAGAAATCATGAAACACGACATAGTTCCCAGCTTGCAGTAGCTAGCAAGTTACCTCTCGAATGCTAGCGTCGCACACACGGATGACGTTGAGGAAGGTGGGCATGACCTGCGGCAGGAACTGGACACACTTCAGGCCCAGGGACTTGAAGATGAAGGTGACCGCCTGCACCACCATGGTGTGGTGGTTAGAGAGGGAGGGGTCACGCAGGATGCGCATCAGCGTCACGATGGCCACCGCCGGGTAGAACTCGTCCAGGGGGAGGTTGCCCATGTTCACCAGCATCTCACTGGTACTGTAGTCGGCTGAGAGGGATAGAGAGAAAAAAAATTCTAGCACACATGCCTATTTTTTTACTTTTGAATTATTTTCAGGCCACTGAGAGAAACAAACCATCCTTTTGTGAAGGTACAGTGCCTGTATTTGTTTGTAGCCACTTAAATAAAAAATGCATTAGAAAAATACAGGCCACCTTTTCTTGTTTTTTTGTTTCTTGACATGTTATGTTTATATTGATGTTACACAGGGAAGTGTTGTGATTGGACAATGTACTGCAGTTCACTGAACAATGCACAGTAAATGTAACAAACTCAAAACGGTGGCATGTCTTTCATGCCTATAAGACAAAGCATATTGAAACATAACGAAAGACCAACTGCGGTCAATTTCTCCTTTAGAGTAGTTTTTATTTCAGTCATTCATATTCACACAGTGATAATACTCATTGCTCCTACTACTTCTACAAGGAAACTATGATACAAGTATTCCATTTTACTGCAGGGAGAAGGCATTTATAGATTAAACAAATGAAAATCCTAGTTCTGTTATGTACATTATATACAAACAGTATAAACAAAATGAATCTTCACATACATTTGATAACAATGGATACATTTGTTTAAAACATTGCGGTACTATTACACATTGATAATCAACAGGAAGAATTTTAACGGTAGAAGAGTAACACAGCTGCTTCAGTTAACTGCTTTGATGCACTCCATTCTGTGTTGGTCCCATAGCCATTCCAGTCAAAGGCTGGGAAGTCGCCACACTGACGAGGGGCTCCCTCAGGGAAATGTCCACCACCACCAATACAGTAATGTTCAGTGTCGCCGCCAGTTGTTGGTTTGACCCCAGAGCAGATAGCCATGGCCGCCAGTTCATTATTTATTGGCCTGAAAGTGATGAAGCCAGGTTCAAACTGGTTTCTTGTGTTGGGTCCGTAAAGTTTTCTTGTGGTTTCTTTGTCCCCAAAGTCGTACACAATTGGAATGACAGGTCCTGTGTTCCCACTTGCCTCAGCATTATATCTCACTGGGTAGAGCTTAAAGAGTTGATGCAGATTTCCCCCTTGAATGGAGAGAAAGCTTCTCTCTGTGTGGTAACGGAGGATGGCGCCTAGGTTCCAGTGTTCCATCGGGGAGTTGTTGGGAACGTGCCACACCGAAATGTCTTCTGCCACAATGTCATAATACCCAGGATTCTTGAAGTCGTCTGAGGTGGCACCCTCTGCGGTTCCAAAAGTGGCCCTGTTGGCCCAGTTCCCATCTCCGTCTGGCCAGTTGGGGTTGCTGCCTTGCTGGCTGGACCAACGGTCACCCATTGTGCACTTCCCATACACGTTGTTCTCGTGCACGCTCGCCACAAGTGTCCAGCCGCCGCCAGCGGTGGTCATGTCGCAGAAGGTCTGGTAGACTGTCCCGCTGGCTGTGGACAGGTAGTACAGCCCATCTTCATGTTGATTATATCGGTCCCTTATTTCCTTACAGCTTCTGCCAATGTAACTAGACCTGATCCTCAGTCTTAAATCGGTTGCGGCAACAACTGGAGCTGCTGCATACACGTTTCCTTGTAGTGCTTCTGGAAATTGAGGCAGTTCCACCAACAGTAGATGGATCATTATCAGGAGAACACAATACTTCATGTCTTCTGTGGTGAGTTCTCAGTGAAGTATCTATTCAGTCTGTGTCCAAGACAAGGTATGTTGTCAACCCATGGCAATGCTTATATTTATACCCTTAGGGCCCATGTCTCTTTTGTCAACTGTTACCCACTCAACATCCAAATAAAGTTAATATTTTATTAAGTTGTCAATAGGGTTGCTAAACTCCGGAAACTTTCCCAAAATCTGCAGGTTTAAAAGAAAACCCGATTGGAAGTTCCCGAAATGTTGCAACCCCAGTTAACAACAAACATGACGTTTTATTTTTTATTTTTATTTTACCTTTATTTAACCAGGCAAGTCAGTTAAGAACAAATTCTTATTTTCAATGACGGCCTGGGAACAGTGGGTTAACTGCCTGTTCAGGGGCAGAACGACAGATTTGTACCTTGTCAGCTTGGGGGTTTGAACTCACAACCTTCCGGTTACTAGTCCAACGCTCTAACCACTAGGCTACCCTGCCGCCCCGCGACGCCCCCTGCCGCCCCGCGACGTGGCGATAAGCACGCAATAATGGACAGTCACTACCATCATGGGGCTCTAATTATAATTGCTGTATTCTGTGTTGTTGGACAATTGAATGTTCTCAATATTTTGCGATGAAATTTAAATGAAAAAAGTTCTAAAATCATTTCAAGGTCCTATTTCATAATGCATTTAATGTTAAAGGAATACTTTGGGATTCTGGCAATGAACCCTTTATCTACTTCCCCAGAGTCCGATGAACTCATTTTTTTGTCTCTATAATCCAGTATAAAAAGGAAGTTAGAGGTAGTTTTGCAAGCTAATGCCAACTAGCGTTAGGCAATGGCTGGAAGTCTACGGTATCTACTACCATGCTAGCAGTTACCATAGACTTCCAGGCATTGCGCTAACACTAGTTAGCAACTTCCTTCAAACTGCACGAAGAGACATTAAAAACAGTATCCACGAGTTCTTCTGACTCCAGGGAAGTAGATAGCAGGTTCATTGCCAAAATACTGAAGTATCCTCCCAAGCCAAGGATTCTTGCAACACGGTCTCAAGACTCTAGGTGACTAAGGCCAACCCTGTCTGCTGCCGTGAGCAGGGTTTGGTTTTATGGTCGAGTCAGGGAGACCGATATATCTGATATTCAACGTTTCATTGGCCTAGCATAGGAGTCGAGTTTCAGCCCTTAATGCAAGTACCACACTTCTTAATACCTTCTCCCTCCCTTTACACTCTAGTCTAGAGCAAGACACAATAGGTGAGCACCTGGGCAGAACGCCTGTGTTCCTTTGGACAGGCTAGCTTCTCTATTGCCTCACGCGCAGTACATCGGGCCTTTACGAGGCCTAAGATAACATGAAGAGAACAATGGAGACTTGGTGCCAATTACATCAGCAACTTTCCCCCCCAAACAAAACAGATCTAGGTTTGTTACAGTGCGTCAGAGGGTACAGAGTAATGTCGGGACAGGAGCATTGTATCGGATCTCACCCTGAGCATGCTACTACATTATACATTTATCATTCTTGAGCCCCCGGTGTCCAACTCCCTTAGCTGACTTGTCTTCATTGGGTTGTGGTTGTGCTCAAGAGAGGTCTGGAGCACCTAGCCAACCACTGGAGCCACAAAGGGACAGCTAAGGTGCCACATGCGGCTCCGGAACCACAAGTTACAGACCCCTGACATGGCCAATTACTTTCCAGCACTTAAGCAGGAAATACAGGACCCCCAGTACACAGCAGCAGCAAGCTGCCAAAGACTATAGCCGCATGCCAGAACTTAGAAGTTGCTGATGCTTGACAGATCTTACAACGCCTGGATAGGTATTTTAAGGATCAGCTAACCACATCAAATGTTACAGCAATTTGTCAGCCGATGGCGTGGCACGCAACCGTTGGTTATTGCGTTGCCTCGCCTTAGCTGTGGAACACGCCCTATAGCTGCTCCAGACACTGACCTTGGCTTTAACCATATCCTACATTGGAGAGAGATAACTTCAATTCCAGACTGAGCCCCTTAAGCAGGCCAAACTGCTAAATCTACCACCTTCCACAGAGCACAGTCACAGCGCATCTGTGTGTTAGTGACAAATAGCTCCTTATTGACATTATTTTTTATCTTCTTACAATGCTTCTGGTAAATTCATTCACATATGACAAAGTTGTTTAAAAGTTGCTGAATGTTGGATTTGAATGTGATTACTTCTGTCATTTTTGCAAGCTGTTTTTCTCTGAACTGACTAAAAAGATTGCGCCACAGGAGACTGCACATTGTATTATCAGATGTGGAGCCTTGTGTGAGCTCAATGACGTAATGTGACATTGACATGGAACTATCTTCGGGGACTCTGTCAAAGCATGAATATGCCTCGGGGGCCCAGTCTAAAACACGGAATCGAATCCCTACCTGCATTCATGCGAAATATTTGTGATTTATGGCATGGATATAACGTAGAAACGTACAGAAGTTCACTCGTAATCTCCAGTGGACAGTGTAGCCTACTCCTGTGATCCAAATTACGTCAAGGCGTTGGTCTCGCCAGCGCGTGGACCATCAGGTCATATAAAAATCTGCCAAATTCCTCTAAAATCATTACAAAATCGTATACATCAGGATTTATGGTAAAGTCTGTTGTTGTAGGCTGACGCCTGGTGGACTCCAAGCCTTAGGGCCTAATATGTGGGTCAATGTTGATGAGCAAGGCTCCAGACTGTGTGTGTGTGTGAGATGTTGAAGATGGCAGTAGGTGCTCACCAGAGTCCTGGCTGGACTTGGACTCGGAGAGGCTGACGGCGGAAGCGTCTCGTGACTGGTCGATCATGCCAATGTTCACCTTGTGCTTGTAGGGGTCCAGGGCTCCCAGCAAGCCCAGCACACGGATAGCCTGGCAGACAAAGCAACAGAATTAAATGGAACATATCGTGGATGTCAATAGACAGAACATGCGACAAGAACAGTGAAACGTGAGGTGGGGGAGAAAAGTTGACACAGCACTTACAACAGGGCTTGAGGTTTTGGAAAAGCCAACCTCATAACCTCATAAGTCCATATAATTCTTAACAAGAAATGCAATTCTGAGTTGTGATTCGAGGTGTCACCAGTTTAATCATTGCAACGATAAAACTGAGGGGAAAAGCCCAAATGGATAATGAATGGTACCTCTCTTCTGATCCCCTGGTTCTGCTCTGTCTTGAGAAAGTTGAGCAGCACCTCCAGAAGAGAGGGGTACTTGCGGTAGGGCTCCACCACGTATCCAGTGCTAGCAACCTGCTGGCCCAAAGTCCACAGCGCCACCTGGTGGAAAATAAGGTGTTACTACAACAACGTCATCAAATCACAAAAAAATCAGATCCCAAATAGTCCCGTAACATGTATAAAAACATGGATCGTATGGAAAATAGAAAAATGTCCTTTTTTATTAACATGACCAGATATGCTTGGGGGAAAGGCTTGCAATTGAAGATATCGTGAGAATAAAAAAGAAACTATGTGTCACAATTGTTGAACAAGCCTGTCACCTCCCAAAGTTGTACATATGCACGATTTTCTAGGTACCTGTCTCTTGGCCAATGAGGAGGAGTCCTGGAGCATGTCCATGATGATGGGGAAGAGCTCGTCCATCCACTTCCTCATCTCCAGCCCGCTCACCTAGAGGGCCGTGTGACAACAACCAATTAGAACTCGCCTCTCTGGTGCAAAGAGGCCTACTGTTAGATCTCCTAGCCATCCTTGTACGTCTAATCTTTAGTAACCCTGCATTTCACTTCACCTAACAGATTCACAAATTACTGTATTCAGTCTCATATTTCAGTTTTGATCCACTCAGCCTGTAATATTCAAAATTCACAAAACCCTTGCATATTCCGTACGTAATACATTTTATACACAGTACTCTTGGATGTTTACAACTGTTGTAGCCTGGTCATGGGTTGTGTTCAAACATTTTGAAACGGGGAAGCACCGTCTGAACCAATGATGTATATAAACCCTGGATTGCTGTCGCTATGTATTGGCCATTGAGAGGCTTTGAAGTTACCGGTCAGCCATATTGGTACTCCCCAGTAGGAGCAGTCCTCCATAGGAATGAATAGAACTCTACAGTATTTCAATTAAATGTTTCAAGGACAAAATGACATGTATTTAATATTTTTGTTGTTGTAGTGAGAACAGTAAGATTAGTATGTACTCTCTAAAGAAAATGTGTATGTTTAGCTCACATAATATACACCTAACAAAAATATAAACGCAACATGAAAAGTTTTGGTCCCATGTTTCATCAGCCGGAATAAAAGATTCCAGAACCTTATTTCGCTCATATTTTGAGTACAAATGTGTTTACATCCCTGTGAGCATTTCTCTTTTGCCAAGATCATCCATCCACCTGACACGCCACAGATGTCTCAAGTTGAGGGAGCGTGTAATTGGCATGTTGACTGTAGGAATGTCCACCAGAGATGTTGCCAGAGAATGTAATGTTAATTTCTCTACCATAAGCCGGTGCCATTATCATTTTGGAGAATTTGGCAGTACGTTAAACTGGCCTCACAGCCGCAGACCACGGCTGTGTGTGGGTGAGTGGTTTGCTGATGTAACGTTGTGAACAGAGTGCCCAATGATGGTGGGGGGGGGTTGTTATAGGCAGGTATAAGCTATGGACAATGAACACAATTGCATTTTATCATCAATGGCAATTTGAATGCACAAAAATACCGTGATGAGATGTTGAGGCCCATTTTCTTTAAGGTATCTGTGACCAACAGATGCATATCTGTATTCCCAGTCATGTAAAATCCATAGAGTATAGCCTAATGAATTTATTTTAATTGAATCATTTCCTTATATGAACTGTAACTCAATAAAATCAATGCAATTGTTGCATGTTGCATTGATATTTTTGTTCAGTATAATTTAAAAGCATGCATTAAGGTGACTGTAATATAATAAACATGTGAAAAAACAATGTAGACATTAATAAACATATTTATATAGCTTCCAAAATATTGTTTTACAATGGAGGAGTACCAAGATGGCTGCACAGTGGCTTCAATACAGTGCCCCCTTGTCAGTAACCAAGGGTTTACATACATAATTGATCTGAATTTGTCCAATAAGAGACACTTTCTTTTCTGTTTCAATTCATTTTGCAATGGTGTGACCCTACTAAACACGACCCTGACATATTGAGAATTCACACAATCATGTTCAGTCTTTTTCCTCAGACTGTCTCTTTGGGGGAACCTGATGGACTCTACCTGTCCTGGCACTGCCTCAGCACAAACTGTCATCAACCCTACTCTGGCATCTCCTGCACTCCCTCTGCGCTGCAGGGCCAGCCTGCCCCTAACAACTCTCACTTCCTCAACCTTCTGGGGAGTCCAGCAGTTCACCTGAGCAGAGAGAGTGAGCAGGCACAGTGAACACTACTGAAATGAATGGGAAATACATGGTTGATTCCCACAGGAGAAAGTTAAGTTGGCCACCATCGGCAGACACAGGTACATTGTCTGCACTAAGGCATACAGGGCACATAGAATAGAACAGAGTAGAAGACTAAATATTGAAAATCTATACACTGAACGTCACAAGCATTCACTGTCAGGGTTAAAAAGGACTCCTTACCTGAGCCAACTCTCCAATAGTGGCCAGGACACTGATGACCACTCCAGGGTTGGGGTCTGGGTCTTTAAGCTTCAGGATCAGGGCCTGAAACAGAGTAAATGAGCTTAGAGCCAACAGTCAATTGAATCATTTGAATTATTTCAACATTTCTAATACTAATAAATGGTTCATTTAAAAGTATGTTCATTTGAATGAGGAAAACGTTCTTTAGATGTTACAGGGTGGCTAACGGTAGTACCTGCTGGATGGAATCTATACATACTGCATCTTACTTTCAGTGAGCAAAACACTCAAAATATGTTACAAAGTTGTCACAAATATGTTGTAACATGTTACAAAGATGTTACTGGGTAGTTAACATATGGGGCAGCACCAATGATGGTAGGTACCTTTAGGATGGGCTCCATGTATGGGCGTATGAGGCGGGGGGCGTTGGAAACCAGGTGACCCAGCATGCGGGCACTCTGCTCCTTGTTCCTGCCCACGCCACTGTGCTCCAGCTCAGTCAGAATCTGGAACCAGCAGAAACACACACCATAGTTTAGCAGCCATTCTGATGAAAGCGATAGATGGGTTTAACTTGAATTGATAAAACATCCCATTTAAAAACAAAAAGTCATTTAAAAAAGGTAGAAAAAAACCCCACCATAGTTCAGCATACCTCAACATAGTCTGACATTTGTAATTCAAGCTACATCGTGAAACATTAACTTGGCTACCATTTGTTGCTGTGTTATAAAAAGGGAAGGTCCACCACTTACACTAACTCAGGAATCATTAGCATCTTGGTTAAAATTTGAAGGGATAGTTCAGTATTTTGGCAATGTGTCCCTTTTCTACTTCCCCAGAGTCAGGTGAACTTGTGGATGCCATGTTTATGTCTCTGTGTCCAGTATGAAGGAAGTTAGAGGTAGTTTCATGAGTCAATCCTAACTAGCATTAGCACAATGACTGGAAGTCCATGGGTATCTGCTAACATTGTAGCAGATACCCATAGACTTCCAGTCATTTCCAAGTATCCCCCTTCAATAACAACCTAAGTGCCTTTTGTTGTCTTTCAATACAGCTGGCACAGAAATACAAAAAATAACCTACAGGTAAAATAAGTCATTTCTGTTTACCGTTTCTGTAAATTACATTCTGTTCTCATTCAACTTATCTGGTAAATGGGTAAAATTACTCAAATAAGACAAGTCTACTGCTCGTGTTACCTGGATGAGCATCTTGCGCAGGAAGGGCATGACGAAGGCGGGGTTCATGCTGCTGAGGCGTCCGATGGTGCAGATGGCCAGTTCCCTGATCTCAAACACCTCGTCGTTCAGCGCCACGAACAGAGCTTGCAGGTTCTCCGCCTGCGCCAGGTGGGCGTCGAAGCGCTCGTCCAGAGAGGCCAGCACACAGTAGCGGATATCTGGGTCTGAGACGGGGGAGGTTGGTAGGTAGGGAGCGAGAGAGAGGGTGAGACTCATGCTGTTTTCCTTTCTCTGTATCATATCTCCTTTCAAGCTGTCTAAATAAAGTGACAAAATACTAAACGGGAGGGGGAAAAAATAGAGAACCCAGGAGTGCCTAGGCATTCTGGCTATTTGACCTTATCATCATCACCATGGCTCTTACAACCAACCTGGATCTGTGATGCCAACTACCAGCAGTTTGCTGAGCACGTCGGCCACCACCTGCACGGCCGTCTGGCTGACCACATGGCCATGGCCGCTGATCAGGTGGATGGAGGGCGTCAGCAGGCGGGAGCAGGTGCGCGCCGCCTCCATGCGGATCTCCTTGTGCTCGCTGTTGAGGAAATGGTCGGCGCAGTGGCGCACAAACTGGGTCAGCGAGTGGCCTGTGGACAGCAAGGAGAGGTGAGAAAGTCAGGGTCTAATTCATGAGGCACCAAATGGAAGAAAGCAGATTGGGAAACGGAGGGAGGTCACTAATGCACAGCAGCTGTCACTGATGACGTTGTTTGCGAACGTGGCATTGTAGCTAGTTGCAGCCTCCTCACCTACACATTTTAATTGCAGAAGGGGAAACGATGGCTTGATAGCTAATTCAGCTGCATATGCTGTGCCAACTAGCCATGTAAGCTAACTTTGCTAGCTAGCCTAGCGAGCTAACTTACAGCGACAAGTTGACCACAGGCAGTACTTGTACTCAGGAGGGAGACGTTCAGTGTCGCTGCTCACTTGGCCCAATGACATCAAAAGGGAAAATGTTATGTTTAAAACCTCCGGTTAAACTCACTGATTATTGGACAATTCGATCCTGAACATACGTTCCCTTGTGGAGCCACTTCAAGCCAGTACTAGATTAACATTGAGAGAGAATAGCTTCAATCCAATCATTTTAACATTCAACATGCATTTTTCTCAGTAGTGGCCGTAAAGCGTCTCACCTTCAAACTCAAAGCTGCCCAGTGTCCTGAGTGCCAGGGTGATGCTGCCCACGTCGCTGGCCTCGGGGATGTTGGTGAGGCTGGGCGATGCCAGCTGTTGCGCTAGGCCCTTGGGCATGCCCGGGTGGCGTAAGGGCTTGTGCATGAGCACCAGGGAGAGCATCTTCAGAAGGCCGTCCTGGATGTCTTTCTTTAGCTGGGGGATCTGCCGACTCAGGTCGTACAGCACCGCCGTCAGGGCCGGGCTACAGGAGAAGACAATGGTGGATTGTTATGGAGTAATTTCGTCAAACCAGGAAGTGCACGCGCATAGGCAAACACAAAAAGGAGCCTCAATACCCAACATCCACATCTGCCTGGCATCTGTCGGGCAGCGACACTTATTTGGGATATGGAGGCCAGTCCTGCCTACACAAAGCATGGGGAACAATGGATAGGAATGAGAGGTGTTGTCATGAACCCTACCTGAGTCCCACGGCCAGCATGGGCTCCAGCAGCTCCTTGATGTCTTGCTGGATGCTAGGGCCCATGGCTCTGGACAACATACTGATACAGGTGAACACTGTGGCATCCACCTGCATGGTCTTCTGTCTCCTACACACACACACACACGTTAGAAAAATTAAGTTCAGGACATATAATATATTGATCTGTATTATCTTTACAGGGTGAATTTCAAACTTTAACCCTTTTTAAAGTATGAATCAACTAAACTATAACACTGATTTCAGGGGGACATTTCAGCGCTTTGAGTATGAACATCACTTCAGAAACAAAGTCACTTGTATAAAGTAAATGTAATTTACTTGTGAGCGAAGTCCTTGGGGGGCAGCGCAGCCTTGATGATCTCCAGAATCTTGGTGAGGTACGGCTGGATCTCAGCGCGTACCGCCACCACCAGCAGCCCCAGGGCTTGGAAGGCCGCCGTGCGCTCCTTCTCCTTCTTCAGACAGCCAAGCAGGTAGCCCATGGTGTCAGCCAGGTACTGGTCTGGGAGGGGGCAAACTTCAACTGGTCAAAGTCGAGAAAAGTTAGAATCGAGAGAAATTACAGACATCCACACACAGCACTTGAGATCGTCAAAAGAATTATCAAATGGTATAAAACCAGTGAATGGTATAATATCTATTTTTTAAAGAACAAACACAACTTTCAAAGTTTTAAAGTCTATTTTTAACTTGAGTGGCCACCTATATGTTTTCAAAATTAGGAAACATGACTTAATAACAGAATTCATCCTTGCAACTCAACATTTTTCATACTGGTAATCTGATTCATTTCAACTTTGTTATCCTGACTAATCTAGCTTGAAAATCAAGTGCTTGAAAAAAGATTGGATCCATATCTAGTAGGGATATTGCATGCAAGACTCCTTTCTGACCTGTAAAAGTGTGTGGCTGGAATGCGGCGAGGCGCGGCAGAAGGTTGAGAATGGTCATCTGGATCAGAGGGTTCTTACTGGTCCTGTACTTCAGCACCCAGCGGCACACCTGGGGAAGAGACACACACAGCAGCTGTCGTTACATCCGACACAACTCAAACTTTAGGCTGCGGTCACACAGGCAGCCCAATTCTGATTTTTTGCCACTAATTTGACTTTTGACCTATCAGATCAGATCTTTTGCCCATAATTGGGCTTCCTGTGTAAACGCAGCATTGGGCATATGAAAGTACGCGCTACACCAGTGTTTATTTTTTGTATCAACATCTGGCAAGCTATGGTTCTCCACCACTTACAGAAGATTGAAACAAACACTTGAACACTGGCTAAATAAATGTCAGAGTCCGACAACTATCTGAGGGAACAGTCAGCAACATCCAAGCGGCTAGTTCCCCTTCACAGACCTCAGGTTGAGAACCACTATGCTTCACACCTTTATTTCAAGTCAGGACTCAACCCTCAAAGTGGGTTTTCAACCCTCCACTTGCAAGTACAACAAACTAATGGCACCTGGTCAAAGCACTCCTCCATGAGCTCGCGGCAGTAGCGGCTCTCCACCAGGGAGCTCTTGGCGGGCACCGGTGTGGCCCCGAAGCTGAGGAAGCCCTGGGGTGTGCTGTAGCCCAGGAGACCCAGCAGGGCATTGGACTGCTGTGGCTGCACCGACTGAAAGCTGGTGAAGGGGGTGATGTGACGCGGCTTGGTGCCGAAGCCCATCAGCTCCTTGCAGTACTTGTCGTGGACCAGCTGCTGCTGGGTGATCTCCTCCATCTCCTCCCGCATGCGCTGCCAGGGAAGAAGACGTTGAGATTCAGTCTGAAAGCAATACATAGGACCTATGCTTCCCCTAGGTAGTGTTTGCCGATCTGAATAAACTGGATAGGTATTAGCAACATGGCAGAAGCTCTATTGAGCCCGATGGAGTGAAGCCATCACCATATTACTTACACCCATCCACTTCTGTGACCAAAGGGTTAGGGTCTATGAGTTGCACATTCTTTTGGCCATGGGAAGCACTGGACAAAGTTGTGGTCCTCTGTGACCTGTAGTGGTGGTGCTTTATGGTTCAGGGAGGGGCTGACCTCTCCTTCCATGCTGCTGATGCGGACCAGCTCGTTGAGGATGAGGAGGGCGCCATGGACCCTATCGTCACGGTTCATACCCTTCTCTTTGGATAAGGTCTCATCGAAGCCTTTCTCAGCCTCGTCAAAAGTTTGCTGTGGTGAAGGACACACATAAAACAAATAGTGAGTGCTTTCATTGCAACTGGTTGAAATATGTTAAAATGATGGCTCATGATCAATCAAATGTTGATTGTGAGTGACGTACTTTGTACCACCATGGTTTTAGAAAATGCTAAACGAATTAGATATTGATTGTGAGGGACCTACTTTGTACCACTGTGGTTTCTGCATCTCCTTGGTCTCTCGTTGGGTAGTGAGGATGAGGCAGGCCCTGAGAGCGGCCACGGCCCCTTCGCGGATGGCCTGCTTCTGGTCCCACACCGCATAGAAGATGTTGTCGAAAAAGGGCTGGACTTGCTGGAAGAAAAAGGTGGGTGCGCTGACGGCCAACTCCCTTAGGACAAGAACCTGTAAAGTAAGAATATAAAAGAAGACATTTTCAAACTCATAGTCCTCATCTTGTGCTGGTTTACATATGAAATTAAAAGCTTTTTAACCGAAAGGAAAGCAACAACAACAAAAAATTACTAACAGTGTTATTACTACCCCTTTCACCATCATGAATAGTTATTAGGGATGGTGAAAAGTGTAGTTTAGCTAGAAACCACTAAGTCAGCTCCTAAAGCAGAGCAGGGCTGTGGGCTTGTCCCGATAAGTGCTTTAGCCCACATTGGCAGAAAATGCAACCACCTGCAGTTTTATCCTATAGTGGTTGACAAAACAAACAGCAGGCTAGCTGTGTGAGTCACACTAACCGCAGCATGGCGCCTGCCCTCGTTCCTGTCGGCGCCCAGCCACTCCAGTGCCCTCTTCACCTCAAACTCCACATACTCTGCAGTGAAGGTGTCCCCTGCCATGGACAGGTGGCCCATGGCCTTGGAGGCCATCTCCATGACCACCGAGTCACTGGAGGGCAGCAGGTTGCGGAGGTAGTTGGCGAAGCGGCTGATTCGGGTGGCATTGCCTCCTTCTACTCCAATCAGACTCACTGGAGCAAATAAACGAGTCAGTGACATGGATTGTGTCAGCTTCACTTGTGTGTAGACAGGAGTAGTAAAGTAAACTCCCAACAAATTGAACAAAACTTTATTGAGTGTCCTAGACCTTGCAATTCATTTGTGACAAGTTGTGTCATCATTGAGGCAAATCATCTGACTTACCTATAGCAAGAATCCCTCCTTTTTTCTCATTCACATCAGAGCTGGAAACCAGCTCAAAAATGTGATGATTCAATTCATCGTAGAAAGTAGTGGCTTCATCTTGGCTCAACTTAGGACAGAATGCAGGTACACATCACAATCAGATTAAACCCCACTGACTGCATGTAACTCATAACAGGTCATACATAGCTCGTGACAATGTTGTACGAAACATAAAACATTCCAGAGTGTGTAGTTAAATAAGGATAGTTGGTAAAAGTGTTGCATTATAATGCAAGTGTTGCAGCTACAGTACAGACTGGAGCTAGCTAGTCGTACCTCTCTGAGCTCTGTCGTCACATAGTGCTGGAGATCTTTCGCAGATTTTGCTCTTGTGTCTTCATTTCGACTCTTCAGGCCACTGACAAATTGTTGCAGCACCGTGGCTGTGCCAGACATGATAACCATTGGGGAGCCAGACCTGTAGATAGCAGAATAATTTAGCAAGCTAGCTAGCTAGATACACAAACAGATGTCGTCTATATAACCCACCATGCAGCTTGCAATTGTCAGTTTACTGTCTAACTTGCCGATTAAAATCAATTCCACGATGTACAATCGCCGCTCAACCTCATCGTAAATCGCAGAGTTTAGTTTAGTCTAGATAACTAGGCCAGAGCTAGACATCTACCGCGCTAACTAAAGCATGTCAAGTTGGTTCCATTTGCCAGGTTTCATATGGGTAGCTAGCTACACAGCTACTACTAAAGTGAACTAGCTAATGTTACCTACCGTTAGCTCAAAATGCAAACGCTAGCTGCTATTTGGCTAGGTAATTTATTGAAAATATTTGCAACATACCAAACTGCTAAGTATTTGAATTAAATTGACAATGCAATAGCTTTGCAAGCTGGACAAACGTCGTTAGCTAGCAAGTTAGATACTGTACAGTAGCTAGCTAGCTGCTAGAAAAGACATGCTAAGCTAACGCGCCGGGTTGAAGTGGAAGGACAGCACGAATGAGAGCACAACAAACCTTACACATCTTACTTACGCTTTTATTTTGGTGTTTTGGCTATGTATAGCACAAGCAAAACAAATAATTGCTTACCTAGCTAGCTTGCTGGCTAACTGCTGGCTAGTTTTCCGTCAACAGAGGGTCTGTTTTGGATAGACAAGTGTAGAATTTTTCGCCACCATCAACTTGCGAAGCCTTTGCGCAGAAATGTGTTTGGGTGCGTTCCAGCCCGAGGCAAATCGATTGACTACTGTAAGATAAATTGTAGGTCTACCCACATAAATATACGTATGTATTAGGGCAGAGCCCCACCTGTATTAGGGCAGAGCCCCACCTGTATTAGCAAAAAATAAAAATATATATATGTAGTGTGGCAGACCAGGGGGTTAGACGTTAACACAGATCAGACAAGTGTGATACCTCTGTTTCAAGGGTGTTTATTTAAAACAAAGGAAAATAAACAGGTTTCCTCCAGGAGACCTCTTCTGGGAATGCTGTCTCCTCTGGGGTGGACCACCGAGCCCCTCAGTTCTAGAAGACGGTGAGGACGTCTATCTGGTAGAAACCTCTCATTACCTCCAACCCTCCCATGTGCTGCCCTCCTGTCAGCTTTATGGGCCCATACGGCCAGTGAGCAATCAGCCCCTTGATTTACTCACCAGCCAAAATCAGCCCCAATTAGTCATGGCTGGAGGACCCATCGAGACCTGTCACGTCCAGCAGAGGGAGCCACCGCCACGTGATGTAGACTCAATCTGTCACAAGGCCTCGAGGAGTCCCCCCTGGCATTCCCTGTGAACCAGGCTTGCCTGAGCACGTCCAGCACTGCCTGGAGACACATCAGGTGCTCTTCCCAACCTTGGCTGTGGATGATGATGTCATCCAAATAGACTGCTGCTTACTGTTGGTGGGGTCAGTGGACTCGGTCCATCAGGCGCTGGAACTTGGGCGCGGCTCCACGAAGACCGAACGGGAGGACCCGGTATTGGTATAAACTGTTGAGAATGCCGTCTTCTCCCGAGAGGAGGCTACCAAGGGTACCTGCCAATATCCTTTGGTCAGGTCCAGGGTGCTGATGTACCGGGCCTTTCCCAACCGGTCGATGAGCTCGTCCACCCTCGGCATAGGGTAGGCGTCGAACATACTGATGACGTTCACCCCCCGGAATTATTGCAGAAACGCAGACTACCATCCGGTTTGGGCAACAACATGATGGGGCTGCACCATGCACTGTGGGACTCCGTCTCCTCGGGTGCCGTCCTCTGTAATTTACAGGTCCCAGCCTCTCTGTCACCTCGTATGGCCCATGCCATGTTGCCAGAAACTTACTTTTTGCGGTTGTAATTAAAACCAGCACCTTGTCACCCACATGGAACTCTCGGTGCTAGGTACCACAATTGTAGACCTTGGCTGGGCCTTCTCCATATGTTCCCTTACCACTGGCCATATGGCTGTCATCCACTTCCTCATTGTCTCTACGTGTTCCACCACGCTGTTGGACTTCCCACACCTCCTTGGCGAGATCCAGTAGGCCGCGTGGTCTCCTCTCGTAGAGGATTTCAAAAGGGGAAAACCCAGTGGAGCCTTGTGGCACTTCTCGGATCGAGAACATTAGGTGGGGCAGTAGCTGGTCCCAGTTTTTCCCATCCCGCTTGATGACCTTCCGCAGAATTTGTTTGAGCGTCTTATTGAACTGTTCGATGAGCCCATCGGTCTGCGGATGAAAGACGGCGGTCCGGATCTGCTTTATCTGTAGGAGAGCACACAAATCTTTCATTAGTCGGAACTTGAACTCGGTACCTTGGTCGGTCAGGATCTCGTTCGGGATGCCCACCCAGCTGAAGAGGTGGAACAGCTCCCGGGCGATATGGCCTCGGGATATCGGGTGGCATAATCTACTATTACCGTGATGTACCTGTGTCCTCTGGCTGGTTTTATCAGGGGGCATGTCATGCCAAATAGTGTCTCCTGGCCAAATTGTGTCAGCATCTTCATCACAATGGGATTCGATGAGTTCTAGCTTCTGTTGCTCAGGCTGTTGCTAGAACATTCTGACAGGATTTCACAATGAACCAAAGTGTATGTTGCTATGCGGGTTGCTTGGCTCAATTTTACCTTGTAGCGTTCACGAAAGAAGGAGAATAAAGGCAGTCCTAGTTCTATTTCACCGCATAAACGCTCAATCAGTCCGCGCAAAATTACATATTAGTTCACAAACAATGTAAAAAAAAATGTATCATTGAGTTAGTAAAGCCGCATACAAACATGGTCTCTTTTTTGCCTTCTTCAGTAAGGCAGCTCAAAATGCAGGTGGGGCAGCCAGCGGAAAATACGGAGTGTAGCGGTTGGTAATGTTCTCTAGTTGCGCCGTGATTGGCTCAGTGTTCTGTCACTCATGGGGACGTCACTGCAAAATCTACGGGGAGCACTCGGAAGGTGCTGCCCCTTAGGTGCTGCATATAGTTACATTCGAAGTGCCCATCCAAGAAGTCTCAAGTTCATTGGCCACAGATAGAATTATGTCAAATCATGTTATATCTACTGTAGCTTTGATTGGACTGATCATATCAACATCATACTTTCAAAATCTTAGCTAGCAAGCTAGCTGTCATCAACATGAATCAAGCCAAAAATCTACTGCCAAATCATTTTCAAACCTTGTCATATGAAGAAAAATAATGAAGAGAAATTATAAAATTATAAAACATATCGGTGCTCATCTACCATTGGACATAAACAATAAGGGGTATAGAAGGAATCAGTGGCTAACTGCAAGCATTGCAAAGCAATCACTAGCCTGCTATTCAGTGGAGTGGGTGTGAGGTCCAAGTCTGGGTTTAAGGGTCTCTTTTCCAACCTTAAAAGGATAAACATTCAACATTGGCCATGCTGTCAATCCAGCATGACTTCTATCACATTCAAAACAACTGGAAACTTGAACGGGGAAATCTCAGACTTCTGTGAGTTCAAGTCAACTGGGAACTCTGAAAAAAACTACCTCCGAATGGGAAAATACATTTTGAACGGTCATCCAACTCTGAATTGCAAGTTGGGACCTCGGGCCTCTTTCTAGAGCTCTGATGTCATGTATTGTCATGTTGTGTCTCTGTCCTTTCCTTTCACCCTGTCTCCCTCTGCTGGTCGTATTAGGTTACCTTTTCTCCCCCGCTTTCCCCCAGCTGTTCCTTGTCTCCTCTGACTACCTCATCCACCCCTTTTCCCACCTGTTCCCTTTTTCCCTCTGATTAGGTCCCTATATCTCTCTCTGTTTCTGCTCCTGTCTTTGTCGGATTCTTGTTTGTTGTGTTTCATGCCTGAACCAGACTATCGTCATGTTTGCTGTAACCTTGTCCTGTCCTGTCGGAATCTGCCGGTCTATCTGAGCCTACCTATGTTTGGTTATTAAAGAAGCTCTGTTTAAGTTAATTCGCTTTTGGGTCCTCATTCACTCCCCGTAACAGAAGAATCCGACCAAGAATGGACCCAGCGACTTCGGATCCTCTCCACTCAGCCGTCGGGATCCAGGGAGCGATGCTAGGCAGACACGAGCAGGAATTGTCTGCTGCTCGACATGCCGTTGAGACCCTGGCCACCCAAGTCTCCAACCTCACAGAACAGGTTCACCATCTCCGCCTCGATCCACCGGCCACTTCCAGGGCTTTCGAATCTCCGGAGCCAGAGCTCATCAGTAAGCGGAGGGCTACTGGTGAGCGCTACTACTCCTGTCTCTCCTTCAAGATCCTGCACTACCTTGTCGGTCCATCTACGCTGGACCGGTTCGTCAGCTTCCTGCAGTGCCTTAATAGACTCTGGGGCGGAGGGCTGTTTTATGGACGAGACCTGGGCTCGGGAACATGACATTCCTCTCAGACAGTTAAGGGAGTCCACGGCCTTGTTCGCCCTGGATGGTAGTCCTCTCCCCAGGATTCAGCGTGAGACGCTACCTTTAACCCTCACTGTTTCTGGTAATCATAGCGAAACCATTTCTTTTTTAATTTTTCGTTCACCTTTTACACCTGTTGTTTTGGGCCATCCCTGGCTAGTTTGTCATAATCCTTCCATTAATTGGTCTAGTAATTCTATCCTCTCCTGGAACGTCTCTTGTCATGTGAAATGTTTAATGTCTGCTATCCCTCCTGTTTCCTCTGTCTCTTCTTCACAGGAGGAGCCTGGTGATTTGACAGGGGTGCCGGAGGAATATCACGATCTGCGCACGGTGTTCAGTCGGTCCAGGGCCACCTCTCTTCCTCCACACCGGTCGTATGATTGTAGTATTGATCTCCTTCCGGGAACCACTCCCCCCCGGGGTAGACTATACTCTCTGTCGGCTCCCGAACGTAAGGCTCTCGAGGATTATTTGTCTGTAGCTCTTGACGCCGGTACCATAGTCCCCTCCTCCTCTCCCGCCGGAGCGGGGTTTTTTTTTGTCAAGAAGAAGGACGGGTCTCTGCGCCCCTGCATAGATTATCGAGGGCTGAATGACATAACAGTGAAGAATCGTTATCCGCTTCCTCTTATGTCTTCAGCCTTCGAGATCCTGCAGGGAGCCAGGTTTTTCACTAAGTTGGACCTTCGTAACGCTTACCATCTCGTGCGCATCAGGGAGGGGGACGAGTGGAAGACGGCGTTTAACACTCCGTTAGGGCACTTTGAATACCGGGTTCTTCCTTTCGGCCTCGCTAACGCTCCAGCTGTCTTTCAGGCATTAGTCAATGATGTCCTGAGAGACATGCTGAACATCTTTGTTTTCGTTTACCTTGACGATATCCTGATTTTTTCACCGTCACTCCAGATTCATCTTCAGCACGTTCGACGTGTCCTCCAGCGCCTTTTAGAGAATTGTATTTTTGTGAAGGCTGAGAAGTGCACTTTTCATGCCTCCTCCGTCACATTTCTCGGTTCTGTTATTTCCGCTGAAGGCATTAAGATGGATCCCGCTAAGGTCCAAGCTGTCATTGATTGGCCCGCCCCTAAGTCACGCATCGAGCTGCAGCGCTTTCTCGGCTTCGCGAACTTCTATCGTCGTTTCATCCGTAATTTCGGTCAGGTGGCAGCTCCTCTCACAGCCCTTACTTCTGTCAAGACGTGCTTTAAGTGGTCCGTTTCCGCCCAGGGAGCTTTTGATCTCCTCAAGAATCGTTTTACATCCGCTCCTATCCTTGTTACACCTGACGTCTCTAGACAGTTCGTTGTCGAGGTTGACGCGTCAGAGGTGGGCGTGGGAGCCATTCTTTCTCAGCGCTCCCTCTCTGACGACAAGGTCCACCCATGCGCGTATTTTTCTCATCGCCTGTCGCCGTCGGAACGTAACTATGATGTGGGAAACCGCGAACTGCTCGCCATCCGGTTAGCCCTAGGCGAATGGCGACAGTGGTTGGAGGGGGCGACCGTTCCTTTTGTCGTTTGGACTGACCATAGGAACCTTGAGTACATCCGTTCTGCCAAACGACTTAATGCGCGTCAGGCGCGTTGGGCGCTGTTTTTCGCTCGTTTCGAGTTCGTGATTTCTTATCGTCCGGGCTCTAAGAACACCAAGCCTGATGCTTTATCTCGTCTCTTCAGTTCTTCAGTAGCCTCCACTGACCCCGAGGGGATTCTCCCTGAGGGGCGTGTTGTCGGGTTGACTGTCTGGGGAATTGAGAGGCAGGTAAAGCAAGCGCTCACTCACACTCCGTCGCCGCGCGCTTGTCCTAGGAACCTTCTTTTCGTTCCCGTTCCTACTCGTCTGGCCGTTCTTCAGTGGGCTCACTCTGCCAAGTTAGCCGGCCACCCTGGCGTTCGGGGTACGCTTGCTTCCATTCGCCAGCGTTTTTGGTGGCCCACCCGGGAGCATGACACGCGTCGTTTCGTGGCTGCTTGTTCGGTCTGCGCGCAGACTAAGTCCGGTAACTCTCCTCCTGCCGGCCGTCTCAGGCCGCTTCCCATTCCCTCTCGACCGTGGTCTCACATCGCCTTAGATTTTGTCACCGGACTGCCTTCGTCAGCGGGGAAGACTGTTATTCTTAAGGTTGTCGATAGGTTCTCTAAGGCGGCTCATTTCATTCCCCTTGCTAAGCTTCCTTCTGCTAAAGAGACGGCACAAATCATCATCGAGAATGTTTTCAGAATTCATGGCCTTCCGTCAGACGTCGTTTCGGACAGAGGTCCGCAATTCACGTCTCAATTTTGGAGGGAGTTTTGCCGTTTGATTGGGGCTTCCGTCAGTCTCTCTTCCGGCTTTCACCCCCAGTCTAACGGTCAAGCAGAACGGGCCAATCAGACTATTGGTCGCATCTTACGCAGTCTTTCTTTTCGCAACCCTGCGTCTTGGTCAGAACAGCTCCCCTGGGCAGAATACGCCCACAACTCGCTTCCTTCGTCTGCGACCGGGCTATCTCCTTTTCAGAGTAGCCTCGGGTACCAGCCTCCGCTGTTCTCATCTCAGTTCGCCGAGTCCAGCGTCCCCTCCGCTCAGGCTTTTGTCCAATGTTGCGAGCGCACCTGGAAGAGGGTCAGGTCTGCACTTTGCCGTTATAGGACGCAGACTGTGAGGGCTGCTAATAAGCGTAGAACTAAGAGTCCTAGATATTGTCGCGGTCAGAGAGTTTGGCTCTCCACTCAGAACCTTCCCCTTAAGACGGCTTCTCGCAAGTTGACCCCGCGGTTCATTGGTCCGTTCCGTATTTCTCGGGTCATTAATCCTGTCGCAGTTCGACTTCTTCTTCCGCGATACCTTCGTCGCGTCCACCCGGTCTTCCATGTCTCCTGTATCAAGCCCGTTCTTCGCGCCCCCGCTCGTCTTCCCCCCCCCCCCCCCCATCCTTGTCGAGGGCGCACCCATCTACAGGGTCCGCAGGATTTTGGACATGCGTCCTCGGGGCCGTGGTCACCAGTACCTCGTAGATTGGGAGGGGTACGGTCCTGAGGAGAGGAGTTGGGTTCCCTCTCGGGACGTGCTGGACCGTGCGCTGATCGAGGATTTCCTCCGTTGCCGCCAGGTTTCCTCCTCGAGTGCGCCAGGAGGCGCTCGGTGAGTGGGGGGGTACTGTCATGTATTGTCATGTTGTGTCTCTGTCCTTTCCTTTCACCCTGTCTCCCTCTGCTGGTCGTATTAGGTTACCTTTTCTCCCCCGCTTTCCCCCAGCTGTTCCTTGTCTCCTCTGACTACCTCATCCACCCCTTTTCCCACCTGTTCCCTTTTTCCCTCTGATTAGGTCCCTATATCTCTCTCTGTTTCTGCTCCTGTCTTTGTCGGATTCTTGTTTGTTGTGTTTCATGCCTGAACCAGACTATCGTCATGTTTGCTGTAACCTTGTCCTGTCCTGTCGGAATCTGCCGGTCTATCTGAGCCTACCTATGTTTGGTTATTAAAGAAGCTCTGTTTAAGTTAATTCGCTTTTGGGTCCTCATTCACTCCCCGTAACATCTGACCTGAAGATCACTGACCTCATGATTTGTGGTATACTCCGAAACGAACGACCGCCCCATGGCCCATGCACCTAATTCCCTGTTCTTGCAGATTAAAAAAAGAATGATAAGAATTTAAACAATTATGTATCAAAAAACAAAGAAAAGCATTCTTTAACACCATTAAACATGGCAAAATGTGTATATAATATGATATATTATTTCGTTAAACCCTAGAACAGCCAATGATGCATTTTGTCTGTAATTTTTAAACAGTCTAATAAAATAAATTATGTAGTGTTGACTCTCTTGTCTTGATGTGTGTTTTGCCCCCGTCCCGCAGGCCGTCATTGTAAATAAGAATTTGTTCTTAACTGGCTTGCCTAGTTAAATAAAGGTTAAATAAATTAAAAATAAATCCATAAATCCATAGCCTACCATCACAGAAATAGTCCATTGTTTGTGTTTAGACATCTGAAAGCAAAAGTAGGCTATTCTATATCCGATGATTAGGTGAACTGTAGCTTAATAGGCAAATAGCATTCCGTTCCTTGCACTTGACTACAGAAATCAATATCGAATTGACGTGGATGTCTACCTGATCTTACATGATTGATGTGATTTTGTTACTGTCCCACTATTCTAAAGACAAAAGTGTAGCTAGGCTTAGTTATTTCTCCATGGTTCTGACTACGTGCTCATTGCGCATTGCCTTATATAATCTGTACCCTCGATAATCTGGGTACAGGTTTATCATATTATGATTGACGACTATTCAAATGTGAATACATTTATGACAGCAGCTACTTCTGAAGTTATTATCCCTAATTGTAAAATTCTAAATAAAATTCAAATCTCTGTTGTTGTCGTTTGCAGGAGTAGTTTGTTTTTAAACAACACAACAAAGGTACTTATTTCCAAACACTCACATAGGAAGATAAAAGACAGAGAGGGGTTGGAAGGAGAGCGCTACGGTAGTGGATGAGGTGAGTTTCCCCGTTTTTCTAGGACCTTGTTGTTGTTGTTGTTGTTGTTAAATGAAGTTAATGAGTTAATCACCACCACTGGTGATCTCTTCCAGACTGGTCCGCACCGGTTCTCCCACAGTCCTCCCTGCGGAACCCATGTCCCCGGATCCCAGTTGTGGTAGCCGGTGCCCTCTCTACTGACCCAGAAGCAGAGGTCCACTGTGCAGGTGTGGGGCAGGCCCAGCCACACATGAGAAGTGGAGGCCCTCTTGGCCCTGGCCACCACCCAGCTCTGAATCCCTTTGTTGTTATTGGGCTGTCTCTCATTCCAGTATCTGAATGAAAACTTACCCCACCACTTCCGAGAGTCTCTGAACAGGCCAATCCACACACCCCTGTCTTCTGGCACTAGATTCTGTATCTTCAGGCTCTCATTCTGGTTCCTCACACTGGCAAGGTCTATGTGTTTCTCCCTACAGTAGCTCTGAGTATAACGACACAGGTGGAGACACAGGAGGCAGATGGTTCGAGTTTCTGATATTTAATCAATTGCAAGGGACAGGCAATAGGCAGGTAGAAGACACGCTGGTAGGCTTGACGAGATAAGGCGAACTGGCAACAGACAAACAGAGAACACAGGTATAAATGCACTGGAGATAATGGGGAAGATGGGCGACATCTGGAGGGGGGTGGAGACAAGCACAAGATAGGTGAAACAGATCAGTGTGACACTGAGCATCTTTCCATGTCTTATTCTCCCTAATCAAATGGAATGGCTCATTGAAATGTTTCAGTCCTGTAACTTAAATTTAAGCATAATTGTCAAGTTTGACTTTTACAGTTTCATATTTCCAGACTTAAAAAATGTTTGACCATGTATTATTGTATTATTGTCTGCTCAGGGGCTTACTATTATAGCATGTAAATAAATGTATTGGACTACTTGTGTCATCAGTCCATTTACCAGTTTTTTCCATCAACACGCATTACTTCCCAGATCATTTGGTTCTCCTGGTTTCCAGTGAGTCTCCTTCTCAATAAACTCACTATCTGCTAGTGACCAATGCCATGTCTAACATTCTCCCTTCTCTAGCCCTATCCTGGCTAATTCATTATATCTACTGTCTACAGCGTTAATCAGTCTATTCATTTTATCCATGTTGTCAATGGTTGCCAGGTCAGTGTACTTCTTCCTGCAGTAGCTCTGTGGGTCAGTCCAGGTCTGAGGGTCGTTAACAAAGTGATTCTCATTATCAGGACGGCATGATGTGGATGAACAGTGTCCTGTAAGAGAGAAATAAATCAAATGCTGTTGGTGTGGAAGCAAAACTCACATTTCTGCCCTTGTGAAGTGTCATATTCTGACATGACATGAAATAGTGAAGAGTACTTGATAAGTATTTGATAAGTATAAGCAACTCCTTTGCAAGTAGATGACCTAATAGCTTGTTCATGCACGTTACTTGAGGGAGTGTCATGTACGTCCACCTCTTGAGAAGGAGAAAGAGTGGAGAAGAGAGAAGATAATGGGGGAGATAGGTGGTTGAGTGGAAGGGAAAGGGGTGGATGTGTTTGAAACCGAGGACAAGGGTTTGCAGTTATTCTTTTTGGACAAGGGAACAATTATTAAACATTTGAACTTCAAATGCAGGAAATCTCATCTACATACAATCCTTAATTTGCTTCACTTTACATGACTTTATATGAGCAAATGCTTAGCAAAAATAAAATGTTTACCCTTTGAACGCAATTGTATTCTGACATGGCATGAAATAGTGAGTACATTTGAGAAGTATTTTATAAGTATAAGCAACTCTTTTTTTGCAAATTGATCATCTAACGACTGGAATCCCTACTTGCACTGGGAGCGACATCATTGAATCCAAGAGGCTTTACTAATCATTTTACAATAATTGAATTATAGATGTTAAGGTCAATTTTCAAATATCAGTACTTCCGACGACAACCTATATGTAAGGTAATATAAAAAAAAAGGTAGAAGAATCTATTAGGGTTAGAATATTCCTCAAAATAGTGATGTACATTTGAAAAAACATTCTAACAATTCTAACAAAGACTGGAGTTACCAGTAAGGACAAAGCCCATCTGCGGTAATAACACAACTCCCGTGGATGAGTAATAATTTTCAAGTATTACAATCATACGTATGTAATGTTACGTCTGTAACAGAACGTCTTGCTATGGCACTACAGTCAAACAGTGGTGACATGACCAATTATTTCGACAGAAGTAGTGGTGGAGGGGAGAAGGTAGGGAAATATGAAAAAAGAATAAGGGAAGCAACAATGGTTGCTGTTATGCCAATAATAGGTATGTATGCATACAGTACACGTCTGTATAGTTATTAATACGTCACTTACCCAGTAAAGGGAAGAGGGATAGACTCCACTGCATGGTTAGCAGTGGACGTTTCATTCAACCCCCTGTCTTTTGTCTGTAAAGAGACAATAAGAACAGACGGTGCATGAATATACAACACATGCTGTATGATGTTCAGGTATCCACTGTGTGCTGTACGTTGACGAGATACGCCATCAGTCTGACCTGATCAAAAGTCATGCCTTTTCTTGTATGTGATGCAAATTGAGGTGACTCAGATTTAGAATTTGAATTTGCATCACATACAAGGCAACCTTTTTTATGTTGCAAAATAGCACAGATCTGTGCAAAAGAATACAGTGGACAACTTTTCTTCAACACTGTACGTTATAAGGAGGTGACTTACAAGGAGGTACACGTTGCTACATTTACTGAACTCTAGTTAAATAAGTGCCTCCTTATAAAACACATTGTTTTGTAACAGTATTTTTATTGGAATTTCACAATTTTCACCCATATTAAGAGATACAACAACAGAGACAAAACAAAACAGTACTCACTTACACATACCTGCGTATATATGTATACACATATACACATACGTACACATATACATACATACACATACACACACAGATACACACACATAAATACTTACACCATTTTCCTCTTCGCGCTCGGCGCTTCTCTCACCCCATCCCCATCATTGCGTCTCTCAATACATACATTTTAAACAAATTTACAAACAGAAATGAAACAAAAAAGCTCAGTTTAAACCAAGAAGTTAGGTTCCACACATGGAACGTACAGTGTAATTCTGAAATACATAGATCCCCACCATTCTAAGAGAATCCTTGCAGCATAATAGCTGATACCTCAGGTTCTAGGTAATTTAGATAAGGTTCCCATACTTTGTAGAACTGGTCTGTTTTAGAATGCAATGTACGTCAGATATTCCAGAGGCACCCATTCAAATAGTATCTTATGCCAATCTTTAATAGAAGGAACCTTATCACTAATCCACTGTAAAAGGATGTTTTTCCTCGCTGCGAAGGTAAGGATGTTGTAAAGCCTCCTTTTACCCACAGAAGTAACATGCCTACTAGGGAGACCCAACAGTAAAGAAACTGGGTCCAATTCTAGATCAACCCCTGGGATCTTTTCAATTTCTTGCAGAACACCAGACAATTGTATCTTTGTATTTTGGTACATGACCATAAACAATGTGTGCCTGTATCAGTTTTGCATTTAAGACACTGAGGAGAAGAGGAAGTGGGGCTAAAAGCATGTCTGCGATCTGGGATATATGCAATCTGTGTATTATTCTTAATTTGATTGCTCTAGTACAATTACATATAGATATTGTTTTTGCATATCTCCAAATGTCCTCCCACATCTCTTCGTCAATAGTAACAGACAATTCTTTCACCCACACTTGTTTCACCCTCTGTGTGTTGACAGCTGCTCAAATGACAATAAAATCTTATCAGCAAATAAGTCATTTAGTGAGCCAAAAGTGAAAGCCAGCATCCAGCAATCCTGGACCAAAATCTGGGTTGTTAAGAATTGGGGTAAGAGCAGAGGTTAGTTTGGACCTTCCCAGGAAGCGTTGAACTAACCTCCATACTTTGAGTGTGTTAAGTGTAACAGGATTATTGCAGTGATCTTCTACAGACTTGAAACTTCTGAAAAATAAAAGATCCTGTAAGGGGTATTTTGGAAGAGAAGTCTCAATGTCTAACCAAATAGAGGAGTCATCGATAAAACACATTGTTGAAGAAAAGTTTTAAATAAATGAATATGGTTCTAATTACATTGAGGGTATCTTTTAGCACAGGCCTATGCATATTTGCACCGTGACATTGTCGATCCATACTTGTATAATGTTGGGGATTCTTTTATCTGCATAAATTGTGTACTAGCGTTTTTTTTGTTGGCTTGGTTATTATCTACAATAAACCTTTACAGTGGGTGAAATATTCAAACAGCAAGTTCACAATGTATGCTACACAGTACACAAGCTGGGACGTGACAAATACAATCCATCAGGTGGTGAAACTGAAAAATCGAATGAACATGTTTTTCTCATTGAACAGCCTATTCAAATGTTATATTGTCCTCATGAGAAAACACAGTACCTACCTGCTGTTTGAAGTTGTTGAAGTTGAGTGGAAGATGCTCTTCTCTGTGTCTCTCACCCACGTTCTCTGTGTCTCTGTCACCGACATGCCTGTCTATCATTCTTTGTACACAATGGAACTCTTTGATATTCACATCATGGGCTGTGTAGTCTACTGTACCTCACCAGAGTTATATACTGTAAGTAGCCGTGGTGTGTAAAGCATTGTTGAGTACAACTGTGTATCCTTGTGCTCATAATAACGTCTTTTAAATCATTAGTAAAAAAAAAAAAAATCGTATTCAGCCAAGACATCCATTGATTAAATATTCAACAGACTGAACAGTCATGTACCAATGAGATGAATCAGTTGCCATTCAGCCTCATCTAGCCTTGGTATGGAATGACTGACTAAATACCTTAGGAAATCAATGGGGAAAGAAGTCACACTTTCAGTTGGCACAAATCTTTATTTGACTTGCTGGGATACAGAGACAGTATAAAGGCATACATTCAATCTAACAATGTCTTCATGGCCTCCCGGGTGGCGCAGTGGTTAAGGGAGCTGTACTGCAGCCAGCTGTGCCATCAGAGTCCCTGGGTTTGCGCCCAGGCTCTGTCGACGCACAATTGGCCTAGCGTCGTCCGGGTTTGGTCGGTAAGGATCTCCTTGTCTCATTGCTCACCAGCGACTCCTGTGGTGGGCCGGGCGCAGTGCGCGCTAGCCAAGGTTGCCAGAAGCACGGTGTAGCCTCTGACACATTGGTGCGGCTGGCTTCCAGGTTGGATGCGCGCTGTGTTATGAAGCAGTACGGCTGGTTGGGTTGTGTATCGGAGGACGCATGCCCCTCGGGAGAGGGGAGCCTTCGTCTCTCCCGAGCCCGTACGGGAGTTGTAGCAATGAGACAAGATAGTAGCAACTACTACCAGCACAAGGCACCTGTGTAATGATCATGGTCTGTTTTGCCAATGAACTCACTGCATTCCAAACACTGGTGATAACCAGTAGTAAACGATGCCCTCATCTGGTATTTCTATTGCGAACTATTGCGAACTGGGACTCATTGTTTCCCTGTTATCTATTCAAATATGTTTGACTTATTAAATAGATTAGCATAACTAGGCTACACAAAACCACGCGGACCCATTGTAAAATGAGAGGCTTTTCACCTCACTAAAATGTGTCCTAGTGCAACATTCCTAGCTCTGCCCACTGGGGGGTGGCTTATGGAGCTCTCTTTGAAATAAACCACAGGCCATCACAAATGGTCATCAATAAAGCTTATCAAAACATTTTTTATGATCAATCTCAGTTGCAGTAGTCTACTGTAACCACCAAGGGCCGACATTGCCCAAGAAAATGATTGGACATTACTGTGGGAATGGTTATTGGAACACACACATCAGGATTAAACTAATTGAATGGACAGAATCAAGAATCATTCTGAAATACTCAAAGAAAAAACAATGAAGGAAATATTAATGCCAGTATAGTATAGGTATTACCGTACTAAGAATACATTAAAGAAGGCTTCAGCAATGTGTCACAGTGTGTCACAGTGACAATGTCATGTGTCTGTTCGATGCATCCCAGGGGTCCCTGAAAAAGCAAATATAAAACAAAGAATGAAAATAACAACAAGAAAAAAACAATAGAAAAGGAAAAACATCTCACACAAACAAACTGTTAAACAGTATTTTACAGGAACTAGGCCTAAAACATTGTTACATTTCATATTGTCAGCATCAAGAATGAATATTGAGCACACATTTTGGGGGCCTTGGAACGGGGGCCTCAGAACAGAACACTTTAAGAATCCTGCCCTATAACACACAGGAAATGGAAATCCCCACTGATAACAGTAATAAGCAATGCAACATAACATGTATTTACATGCTGTTATACAAATGGACATAGTTCTCAACAGCATGTGGTTCGACAGGTGAGAGTCACAGCAGGAGTAGTGTTGATGGAGGACGGTCCTGTTCACGCCATCACAGTCTGTGCTCTCCCTCTGTGAGAATCTTGCACTGAGGGAAATGAGTGAGTGTTACTGGCTAGTTTACAGCATGTTAGTACCTGATTTGGACAGAGGCGGAATCCCCTGACAAAGAAATCCTAAGAGGGTGTTTGCTAGAGATGTATGGAAAGACTCCCTCTTTGAAAGTATGCATGAATTTATAAAGTTGCGTGTTGTTGACTGGATCAACAAATGAGAGCTGTCCTTTTTTCCAGTCCAGCTGCATTCTGATTTTCTGGGGCTTACTCACTTTGAATGGAGTGAATGGAGTAAGTGCCTCTGATAAGGAATGTGTATACTATTTCTCATCAATACACCACACACCCAAGGTTCTATGTCTGAAGCCAAACTCGCCCTCCCTCTGGACAGAGTCTGGGGCCACACCCAGGACCCAGGCTTTATTTTTGAATCCCGACACACCACACAGATGGGCTGCTTATCAACCAGACAGAATAGTTTGAGTTTCTCACTGTGCCGACTGCAGAGCACCTTTGACCCTGCTGAATCTGTAAGAAGGCTCCTGTAAGAAGGCTGAGAGTATCGCTGAATAGCTGCATGCTACTGTGCTGCTCTGTTATTCTACTTCTTTCTGTTTAACGAGTAAGATGTGGGTGGAGCGCTGCTAGGTCACATGTAAGGTGTGTGTGTGTGTGTTTGTCTTCGAAGTATTACTATCAATGTAGAAAGACAGCCATCTCGCAATACTGGGCAAATAACTTACAAAGCTCCAATTTACAATTACAGAACATTAAAAAAACTAACATCACAATGTGTGTAATATAGTCATCAGTGGCAGTCATATGCTGCTTTCAAATGCTTCTTGGAATCTCTATTTTCTGTTGGTGAAGTCTTAGTATGACCAGCCAGGGCACACCAGATCCACTGCAGTATTAGATGATTGTCCAGGTCCCCAGGGCTTCAGGAGATGCCTTCAATTCTGTCCGCTAGGGGCAACGTGAGTGCCTATTAGCCCACTCCTTTTTATTTTTTTCTGTTTTAACCCAAACCTTAACCCTTATCTTAATCAGTCGGAATGAATGCCTAACCTTAACCCTTATCTTAATCAGTCTGAATTAATGCCTAACCTTAACCCTTATCTTAATCAGTCTGAATTAATGCCTAACCTTAACCCTTATCTTAATCAGTCGGAATTAATGCCTAACCTTAACCCTTATCTTAATCAGTCAGAATTCATTCCTAACCTTAACCGTCAAGTTTTTAAAATGTTTTAACCCTATCCCAAACATTAACTCTTACCTTAATAACCAATCAAATGAATGCAGTTGGTGTAAAATATTTAAGTAAAACTACTTTAAAGTACTACTTACGTCGTTTTTTGGGGTATCTGTACTTTACTTTCGTATTTATATTTTTGACAACTTTTACTTTTATTCCACTACATTCCTAAAGAAAATAATGTACTTGTTACTCCATACATTTTACCTGACACCTAAAAGTACTCGTTACATTTTCAATGTTTAACAGGACAGGAAAATGGTTAAATTCACACATTTATCAAGAAACATCCCTGGTCATCCCTACTGCCTCTGATGTGGCGGACACACTAAACACAAATGCTTCATATGTAAATTACATCTGAGTGTTGGAGTGTGCCCTTAAATGAAAAAGTGTGTTGTTTGGATTGCCTAATAATTTTTCATTTATACATTTGAAAAATGTTCTAAAAATGTATTCACTTTGTCATTATGGGGTATTGTGTGTAGATTGATGAGTGGAAAAAATGATTTCATCCATTTTAGAACGAGGCTGTAACATAACAAAACGTGGAAAAAGTCAAGTGGTCTGAATACTACCGAATGCACTGCACCGTAATAGAAAATTACTTAAGTAAAAGTCACCCTGTAAAAAAAAAGTAAGTAGGGGCTCCCGAGTGGCGCAGCGGTCTAAGGCACTGCATCTCAGTGCTAGAGGCATCACTACAGATGCTGGTTAGATTCCAGGCTGTATCACAACTGGCTGTGATTGGGAGTCCCATAGGGCGGCGCGACATTGGCCCAGCGTTATCCGGGTTAGGGTTTGGCCGGGGTAGGCCCTCATTGTAAATAAGAATTTGATCTTAACAGACTTTCATAGTTAAATAAAGGTTAAATAAAATAAATTAAAAAGGTAAAGTCTAAATGTATTTGGTTTTACTATAGCAACCCGCCAAAGCCCCCACCATTTCTCCTTTACCCAAGTCCAGATTGCCGATGTTCTGAAAGAGCTGCAAAATCTGGACCCCTACAAATCAGCCAGGCTAGACAATCTGGACCCTCTCTTTCTAAAATGATCTGCCGAAATTGTTGCAACCCCTATTACTAGCCTGTTCAACCTCTCTTTCGTATCGTCTGAGATTCCCAAAGATTGGAAAGCTGCCCCTCTTCAAAGGGGGTGACACTCTAGACCCAAACTGCTACAGACCTATATCTATCCTACCCTGTCTTTCTAAGGTCTTCGAAAGCCAAGTTAACCAACAGATTACTGACCATTTCGAATCCCACCATACCTTCTCCGCTATGCAATCTGGTTTCAGAGCTGGTCATGGGTGCACCTCAGCCACGCTCAAGGTTCTAAATGACATCATAACCGCCATTGATAAGAGACATTACTGTGCAGCCGTATTCATCGACCTGGCCAAGGCTTTCGACTCTGTCAATCACAACATTCTTATTGGCAGACTCGACAGCCTTGGTTTCTCAAATGATTGCCTCGCCTGGTTTACCAACTACTTCTCTGATAGAGTTCAGTGTGTCAAATCGGAGGGCCTGTTGTCTGGACCTCTGACAGTCTCTATGGGTGTGCCACAGGGTTCAATTCTCGGGCCAACTCTCAATGATGTTGCTCTTGCTGCTGGTGATTCTCTGATCCACCTCTACGCAGACAACACCATTCTGTATACTTCTGGCCCCTCCTTGGACACTGTGTTAACTAACCTCCAGACAAGCTTCAATGCCATACAACTCTCCTTCCGTGGCCTCCAACTGCTCTTAAACGCAAGTAAAACTAAATGCATGCTTTTCAATCGATCGCTGCCCACACCTGCTCGCCCGTCCAGCATCATTACTCTGGACAGCTCTGACAAATACCTGGGTGTCTGGTTAGACTGTAAACTCTCCTTCCAGACTCACATTAAGCATCTCCAATCCAAAATTAAATCTAGAATCGGCTTCCTATATCGCAACAAAGCATCCTTCACTCATGCTGCCAAACATACCCTCGTAAAACTGACTATCCTACCGATCCTCGACTTCGGTGATGTCATCTATAAAATAGCCTCCATCGCTCTACTCAACAAACTGGATGCTGTCTATCACAGTGCCATCTGTTTTGTCACCAAAGCCCCATACACTACCCACCATTGCGACCTGTACGCTCTCGTTGGTTGGCCCTCGCTTCATACTCGTCGCCAAACCCACTGGCTACAGGTTATCTACAAGTCTCTGCTAGGTAAAGCCCTGTCTTATCTCAGCTCACTGGTCACCATAGCAGCACCCACTCGTAGCACACGCTCCAGCAGCTATATCTCACTGGTCACCCCCGAAGCCAATTCCTCCTTTGGTCGTCTTTCCTTCCAGTTCTCTGCTGCCCATGACTGGAACGAATTGCAAAAATCTCTGAAGCTGGAGACTCACATCTCCCTCACTAGCTTTAAGCACCAGCTGTCAGAGCAGTTTACAGATCACTGCACCTGTACTTAGTCTATCTGTAAACAGCCCATCTATCTACCTACCTCATCCCCATACTGGTATTTATTTATTTATTTTGCTCCTTTGCACCCCAGTATCTCTACCTGCACATTCATCTTCTGCCGATCTACCATTCCAGTGTTTAATTGCTATATTGTAATTACTTCGCCACCATGGCCTATTTATTTCCTTAACTTACCTCATTTGCACTCACTGTATATATACTTTTTGTTTTCTTTTGTTCTACTGTATTATTGACTGCATGTTTTGTTTATTCCATGTGTAACTCTGTGTTGTTGTATGTGTCGAATTGCTACGCTTTATCTTGGCCAGGTCGCAGTTGCAAATGAGAACTTGTTCTCAACTAGCCTACCTGGTTAAATAAAGGTGAAATAAAAATACATTTAAAAAACCCGGACAAGGCAGGACCAATTGACTCGAACCCAAAATCTCAAGTGGCACGCGATGCAGTGCCTTAGACCACTGCGCCACTTGGGAGGCCCAGGGGACAACCATCTCTGCAGCACTCCACCAATCAGGCCTTTATGGTAGAGTGGCCAGACGGAAGCTGCTCCTTAGTAAAAGACACATGACAGCCCGATTGGAGTTTGCCAAAAGGCACATAAAGACACTCAGACCATGAGAAACAAGATTCGCTGGTCTGATGAAACCAAGATTGAACTCTTTGGCCTGAATGCCAAGTGTCACATCTGAAGGAAACCTGGCACCATCCCAACGATGAAGCATGGTGGTGGCAGCATCATGCTGTGGGGATGTTTTTCCGTGGCAGGACCTGGGAGATTAGTCAAGACCGAGGGAAAGATAAACGGAACGAAGTACAGAGAGATCCTTGATGATAACCTACTCCAGAGCGTTCAGGACCTTGGACTGGGGCGAAGGTTCACCTTCCAACAGGACAACTACCCTAAGCACACAGCTAAGACAACACTGGAGTCGCTTCGGGACAAGTCTCTGAATGACTTGAACCCGATCGAACAGCTTTGGAGAGACCTGAAAATAGCTGTGCAGCAACAATAGCTGTGCATCCTACCTTTTATTTTGATTTATTTTTTTCACCTTTATTTAACCAGGTAGGCAAGTTGAGAACAAGTTCTCATTTACAATTGCGACCTGGCCATGATAAAGCAAAGCAGTTCGACACATACAACGACACAGAGTTACACATGGAGTAAAACAAACATACAGTCAATAATACAGTATAAACAAGTCTAATATACGATGTGAGCAAATTAGGTGAGATAAGGGAGGTAAAGGCAAAAAAGGCCATGGTGGCAAAGTAAATACAATATAGCAAGTAAAACACTGGAATGGTATATTTGCAGTGGAAGAATGTGCAAAGTAGAAATAAGAATAATGGGGTGCAAAGGAGCAAAATAAATAAAATAAATACAGTAGGGAAAGAGGTAGTTGTTTGGGCTAAATTATAGGTGGGCTATGTACAGGTGCAGTAATCTGTGAGCTGTTCTGACAGTTGGTGCTTAAAGCCAGTGAGGGAGATAAGTGTTTCCAGTTTCAGAGATTTTTGTAGTTCGTTCCAGTCATTGGCAGCAGAGAACTGGAAGGAGAGGCGGCCAAAGAAAGTATTGGTTTTGGTGGTGACCAGAGAGATATTCCTGCTGGAGCGCGTGCTACAGGTGGGTGATGCTATGGTGACCAGCGAGCTGAGATAAGGGGGGACTTTACCTAGCAGGGTCTTGTAGATGACATGGAGCAAGTGGGTTTGGTGACGAGTATGAAGCGAGGGCCAGCCAACGAGAGCGTACAGGTCGCAATAGTGGGTAGTGTATGGGGCTTTGGTGACAAAACGGATTGCACTGTGATAGACTGCATCCAATTTGTTGAGTAGGGTATTGGAGGCTTTTTTGTAAATGATATCGCCGAAGTCGAGGATTGGTAGGATGGTCAGTTTTACAAGGGTATGTTTGGCAGCATGAGTGAAGGATACTTTGTTGCTAAATAGGAAGCCAATTCTAGATTTAACTTTGGATTGGAGATGTTTGATGTGGGTCTGGAAGGAGAGTTTACAGTCTAACGGGACACCTAGGTATTTGTAGTTGTCCACGTATTCTAAGACAGAGCCGTCCATAGTAGTGATCTTGGACAGGCGGGCAAGTGCAGGCAGCGATCGGTTGAAGAGCATGCATTTCATGTGACTTGTATTTAAGAGCAATTGGAGGCCACGGAAGGAGAGTTGTATGGCATTGAAGCTTGCCTGGAGGGTTGTTAACACAGTGTCCAAAGAAGGGCCAGAACTATACAGAATGGTGTCGTCTGCGTAGAGGTGGATCAGAGACTCACCAGCAGCAAGAGCGACATCATTGATGTATACAGAGAAGAGAGTCGGTCCAAGAATTTAACCCTGTGGCACCCCCATAGAGACTGCTAGAGGTCCGGACAGCAGACCCTCCGATTTGACACACTGAACTCTATCAGAGAAGTAGTTGGTGAACCAGGCGAGGCAATCATTTGAGAAACCAAGGCTATCGATGAGGATGTGGTGATTGACAGAGTCGAAAGCCTTGGCCAGATCAATGAATACGGCTGCACAGTAATGTTTCTTATCGATGGCGGTTAAGATATCGTTTAGGACCTTGAGCGTGGCTGAGGTGCACCCATGACCAGCTCTGAAACCAGATTGCATAGCAGAGAAGGTATGGTGAGAATCGAAATGGTCGGAAATCTGTTTGTTGACTTGGCTTTTGAAGACCTTAGAAAGGCAGGGTAGGATAGATATAGGTCTGTAGCAGTTTGGGTCAAGAGTGTCCCCCCCTTTGAAGAGGGGGATGACCGCAGCTGCTTTCCAATCTTTGGGAATCTCAGACGACACGAAAGAGAGGTTGAACAGGCTAGTAATAGGGGTGGCAACCATTTCTGCAGATAATTTTAAAAAGAAAGGGTCCAGATTGTCTAGCCCGGCTGATTTGTAGGGGTCCAGATTTTGCAGCTCTTTCAGAACATCAGCTGACTGGATTTGGGAGAAGGAGAAATGGGGAAGGCTTGGGCGAGTTGCTGTGGGGGGTGCAGTGCTGTTGACCGGGGTAGGAGTAGCCAGGTGGAAAGCATGGCCAGCCGTAGAGAAATGCTTATTGAAATTCTCAATTATAGTGGATTTATCAGTGGTGACAGTCTTTCCTATCTTCAGTGCAGTGGGCAGCTGGGAGGAGGTGGTCTTATTCTTCATGGACTTTACAGTGTCCCAGAACTTTTTTGAGCTAGTGTTGCAGGAAGCAAATTTCTGCTTGAAAAAGCTAGCCTTGGCTTTTCTAACTGCCTGTGTATAATGGTTTCTAGCTTCCCTAAACAGCTGCATATCACGGGAGCTGTTCGATGCTAATGCAGAACGCCATGGGATGTTTTTGTGTTGGTTAAGGGCAGTCAGGTCTGGGTCTGTTCCTGGTTCTAAATTTCTTGAATGGGGCATGCTTATTTAAGATGGTTAGGAATGTTTTTTTTTTTTTAAATCAGGCATCTTCTACTGACGGGATGAGATCAATATCCTTCCAGGATACCCCGGCCAGGTCGATTAGAAAGGCCTGCTTGCTGAAGTGTTTCAGGGAGCATTTGACAGTGATGAGTGGAGGTCGTTTGACCGCTGACCCATTACGGATGCAGGCAATGAGGCAGTGATCGCTGAGATCTTGGTTGAAGACAGCAGAGGTGTATTTAGAGGGCAAGTTGGTTAGGATGATATCTATAAGGGTGCCCATGTTTAAGGCTTTGGGGAGGTACCTGGTAGGTTCATTGATCATTTGTGTGAGATTGAGGGCAGAGCCTGACAGAGCTTGAAAGGATCTGCAGAGAAGAATGGGAGAAACTCCCCAAATACAGGTGTGCCAAGCTTGTAGCATCATTGCCAATAAGACTCAAGGCTGTAATTGCTGCCAAAGATGCTTCAACAAAGTACTGAGTACTGAGTAAAGGGTCTGAATACTTATGTAAATGTGATATTTCAGGGTTGTTTTTTTATACATTTGCAAACATTTCTAAAAACCTGTTTTTGCACTTTCAAAAACAATTTAATAATTTTTAGAATAAGGCTTTAACGTAACAAAATGTGAGAAAAATCAAGGGGTCTGAATACTTTCCGAATGCACTGTATCTTTACTTTTACTCAAGTATGTTTTTTTTTTCACCACTGGATTTATGAGGACAGTTAACAAAAAAGTGCAATTTAAAGGGACATTTAACTAAAAAGTGTGGTAAAAATGAGAGCCTTCACCACAGCCACCTCCAAAAGCAGTCTCTGATGGTTTTGTTCTTACTCCTCAAGATTCTCCAAGCGGCCTGTTTTAATCTGGGTCATTCCAGACCTCAGGCAACGGAATCAGACAGACCAACGGTCTGGGGTAAATTCGATCACCGCCAACCTGCACATCAGCAGTCCGGATCCGTCCATCTGACCCTGCGATGACCTTGGTGATCTGACCGATGGGCAATGAGGCACGAGGCAACTGGGGAATCAAGGAGCATGAGTACCTGGCCAACATCCAGTTCTTTGGACTCCTTCTGCCACTTCTGAAGCCTATGTAGGCTCGGGAGGTAATGCCGGATGAAGTTGGCCCAGAAGTGGTTGGTCAGGATTTGGCTATGGCGCCAGCACCGTTGACCGACGAGACCATTGTCAGTGTAGATAGCTTGAAGTAGAGAGCTGTCACACCGCCCCATTTAAAGCAACTTGGAAGTGACTGGGTCCAGGTCAGCAACATCAATCGACAAGTAGCCCAACGGCTTAGCATTCAGAATGCCCTCCACCTCAATGAGCACTGTACTGTGTACAGTTTCCATCACTGTCTGGTCGCCAAGTTCCACCTGCAGTGCCACCTTTACAGACCGGGTCTCCTTTCCCACACACCCCCGAAGGTAGGGGGTGGAACTGAAAGGTAAAATGGGGATCCACCAGTTTCTATTGGAGGGCACACCCTCTGAAGTTTGTGCCTCTGTCTGCCAATAATTAGTGATTCATCCCAAGTTAGGAAATTAACCGGCAGAAGGCCATCAAAAAAGCATGTGTCGATGCTCTCCAGCAGGTCGTGATGGGCACAGTGGATGGTCATATATTTGAAGATAACACCCCACCGTTTCTCAATCCTGGAAATCGCCATATACGGCACTGGTGACAGGCTTGCTGTTGTTTGAGGATGGCTGCACGATCTCTCAGCACCCAGAATTTCCTCCTGACCTTTCTTAAGATCCGCTCTGAACCAGGGAGAGCCGTCCTGCCACCCCAGAGAACCGGGTCAAACTCAGGTGAGAAAGCGAGAAGTCAACTGTGTTTGGATGTGGGTTTCCCTGATTGGAGGGCATTCAGCTCTTCTGGGAAAGACTCTGCCTGGACCTGCTGTAGGAGAAAGGTTTCAGCCTTGGTGCCAGCCACCCAGTGAAGTGATTTTTCTGTGGCTTTAAGGAGCTCCTGCCATGTCTGGAATTGGGAGGCATCAGGAAGTGTGGTGCTGGGACCAACTGCAAAATTGAATCAGAAGGTAAGCTTCTTCAGCTCTTCTGTTGATCCTTCCAGCATGGGGGTTGATGACTAGGTTGGCCATTGGTCTTCTGTGTAACTCAAGAAGCCAGGCCGCAAAATCCATCTCTGCGGTTGGGCAAGTTCTGCAAGAGTTGTCTCTCAAGTGATGTCGTCTGCAGGGTTGTTTCGGCAGTCAACGTACCTCCAGTCCTTCATGTTGGTTAGCTCCTGAATCTCAGTTGTAAGAGTACCAACAAAGACCTCCTCATCGGTCTCTGCTTTGTCAAAGCTCCCCATAAGGACACTACTGTGGTCTTGCGGTATGACGCTGGATAAGAGCATCTGCTAAATTACAAAATAAAATGTAGCACAGTGAGGTGTAACTCCTTGCAGGTGTTGCATGGCTTTTTTAGGCTGAATTCCTTTGGGGAGTATTTTCGCCCACACCTCCAGCAGCGGCTTTTAAATGAGATCCAATCCCTGACCTTTTCCCCCAAGAGCTACTTGAACTCAGGACCTGAGCCTAGGAAGTGTTCTCTCCCTTCACAGTAAGGACAATATCATTTAAACTTGGGCTTGTTCTGGTTCAACTGTTGCTGCTTACCACAAGGAGAGCTGTAACTGGCTTGTCTGCAGCTTGCCCATCAAGGATTGGATGGAGAGAGCGAATTATTGGAAGGCTGTGTGATGCACTGAGGATGTTGCCAATTTCACTCTGCATGAGCAGACAGGGCTGTCCATACTTGGCATTCAGGGCATTGAGCGCTGAGGTGTATGGCCAGTTTCTGTGCATTTGGCAGTTTCAGATGATCCAGGAGCACTTACAACTTGTACTGCTCCGAAAGTAGGCATCTTAGGTCTGGGTACACTATGAGCGTAGGCGACAAGGAGCTTCTTCCTGTTGGCTACATTGTCTTGCTGTGGTAGCGATATAGTGAGAGAAAGGGGTCAGGATGCTCCACCCCTGCCAGCTGCTGAGTTGAAGGCTAAGAGCCAGGGCCAGTCTGGGCACCCAGAGGTCCTTCTGGTTGGCGTGGCCCAGAAGGTTCAGGTGGGTTTCGAACCTAGCTAGGCAGGTAAGGCTAGGGTAGGTCACCAATCTGGACTCCACTGGTTATCATTGGAGGCTGAAGTGAGTTCAGAACCCTGCTTGGAAGCACTGGCTGAGGTGGGCCATGAGTGTTAACCCCATTGGTGGTCAGTGGAGGCTGGTTTGGAACCTGGTTAGGTGGCACTGGCTGAGGTGGGGCTTGAGTGTAGACCCCACTGATGGTCAGCGAAGGCTGAGGTTGGTTGAGAACCTGGCCAGGCAGCGAATGCTGAGGTGGGACTTGGGTTTGGACCCCATGGCTGGTCAGCAGACGCTGAGGATGGTTTGGAACCTTGCTGGGGGGTGAAGGCAGAGGTGGTGTTTGAGTTTAGACCCCATTGGTCTGCAGAGGCTGAGGAGGTTTTGAAGCCAGGCGTGGCCTTGGAAAAGGTGGGGTTTGTTCCCCACCAGTCTGTGGACTAGGTGGAGGTTTGGTGCCTGGTGTAGGAAGAGGCCGAAAAAGTGATGGGGAAGGAGATTGTGGTGATCCTGTGAAGTTTAGAAGTGGTTTTAGAGGTGGGGGGGACATAACTTGGCTATAAGGGTCCCCACAGTCATCAATCTAGACAAGAGATCATTATTAAATATGTTTAAGTGATTGATAAGACTGAACTATATCAAAGATAATTCAATAATCAATATTATATTGTGTTGCACCTTTAATCAATAGCCTGACAAATGAACAACTCTTATAAATAACGTACAAAGACTTAACAAAGACTTAACCGCCCAGCCAACCCGAGCCGCCGGCACGCCCGACCCCCACCAGTCTAGTAAATAACTCAACTTTCTCCCCAACACAACTTCATTCCCAGATTTTTTTTAATGTCTCAAGGGAAAGGTATGGAAAACAAAAGTTAAATAGAAACACACATACACCTACACATTAACACACAGAAACAGTACATCCCACATATAATTCATATCATAGGACTAATAGTACGGTAGAGCTATTTTTACTTGCACACCTTATAACTGGGTCAACCAGTCCTGTCCCTAGGGGTCCACGACCCTGCACCGCCCCAACCCAACACAGCCCACTCAGCTTTAGGATCTTAGTGAAACATTCATTATTGGTTTCAGGTGCGTCAGGTCAAGGCCAGAGTGACAACCAACAGTATGGCAGACTCCCAGGGCCAGGACTGATTAGACCAGCAGTTTAGGATTGCCTAAATAGGTATCTCCTCTGACAAGGCAGACAGACCTTTTGAAAGTTGCACAGTATACCTTTAATCTATTGATATATAGTTTTACATTTCTTCCATCCATGGTGGGAGGATAATCAACCTTCCAATTAATGACAATGAATTTCTTAGCCCCTATAAATGTTAGGTTACACAGTTTATTCTGATACTCTAGTATCTCTAGTCTCTAGTATCAACATTTCCAAGCAAACAAAAACAGGGAGAGGAGATAATCTGTAGACATGCTGAGATAAAAGAACATACTCTTGACAGAATTCAGCCAGCCTTCACAAGAACATAACAAATGCAAATATGTCACCTTTTGTGTTTAACACCTCGGGCAGATTAATACCATTTCTGTGTGCATGATATTCATTTTCACTGGCATATAGTACGTTCTATGGATGGTCTTTAACTGCAGTAATTTATGTCTGAAATTATATGAACATGACAGGGCATTCTAACATACACCTCATGGCCAAAAGTATGTGGACACCTGCTCATCGAACATCTCATTACAAAATCATGGGCATTAATATGGAGTTGATCTCCCCTTTGCTGCAATAACAGCCTCCACTCTTCTGTACATTTATACACTGGAACATTGGCTGTGGTTGAGATCAGGGCTCTGTACAGGCCAGTCAAGTTTTTCCACACCGATCTCGACAAACCATTTCTGTATGGACCTGGCTTTGTGCACAGGGGGCATTGTCAAGCTGAAACAAGAAATCAAATCAAATTTTATTGGTCACATACCCATGGTTAGCAGATGTTATTGTGAGTGTAGCGAAATGCTTGTGCTTCTAGTTCCGACAGTGCAGCAATGTCTAACAAGTAACATCAAACAATTCCACAACAAATACCTAATACACATAAATCTAAGTAAAGAAATGGAATAAGAATATATAAATATAAATATATAGATGAGCAATGTCAGAGCCGCATAGGCTAAGATGCAATAGATAATATAGAATACAATAAATACATATGAGATGAGTAATGCAAGATATGTAAACATTATAAAGTGGCATTATTAAAGTGACTAGTGTTTCATTTATTAAAGTGGCCAATGATTTCAAGTCTGTATGTAGGCAGCAGCCTCTCTGTGCTAGTGATGGCTGTTTAACAGTCTGATGGCCTTAAGATAGAAGCTGTTTTTCAGTCTCTCGGTCCCAGCTTTGATGCACATGTACTGACCTTGCCTTCTGGATGATAGCGGGGTGAACAGGCAGTGGCTCGGGTGGATGTTGTCTTTATTGATCTTTTTGACCTTCCTGTGCCATCGGGTGCTGCAGGTGTCCTGGAGGGCAGGTAGTTTGCTCCTGGAGGGCAGGCAGTTTGAAGCGTTGGGCAGACCACACCACCTTCTGGAGAACCCTGCAGTTGTGGGCGGTGCAGTTACCGTACCAGGTGGTGATACAGCCCAACAGGATGCTCTCAATTGTGCATCTGTAAAAGTTTGTGAGGGTTTTAGGTGACAAGCCAAATTTCTTCAGCCTCCTGAGGTTGAAGAGGCGCTGTCTGTGTGGGTGGATCTTTTCAGTTTGTCAGTGAAACTTTCCACCTTCTCTGCTGCTGTCCCGTCAATGTGGATAGGGGGGTACTCCCTCAGCTGTTTCCTGAAGTCCACGATCATTTTGGAATGAGATGTTCGACGAGCTGGTGTCCACATACTTTTGGCCATGTAGTGTATGTTAGAATGCTAGAATGTTAGAATTCATATAATTGCAGACATAAATTACTGCAGTTAAAGACCATCCATAGAACGTACTATATGCAAGTGAAACTTAATATCATTCACACAGAAATTGTATTATTCTGCCCGAGGTGTTAAACACAAAAGGGGACATATTTGCATATGTTATGTTCTTGTGAAGGCTGGGTGAATTCTGTCAAGAGTATGTTCTTTTATCTCATCATGTCTACAGATTATCTCTTCTCACTGCTTTTTCTTTGCAACTCTGCCTAGAAGACCAGCATCCCGGAGTCGCCTCTTCACTGTTGACGTTAAGACTGGTGTTTTGAGGGTACTATTTAATGAAGCTGCCAGTTGAGGACTTGTAAGGTGTCTGTTTCTCAAACTAGACACACTAATGTATTTGTCCTCTTGCTCAGTTGTGCATCGGGGCTCTCACTCCTCTTTCTATTCTGGTTAGAGACAGTTTGTGTTGTTCTGTGAAGGGAGTAGTACACAGCGTTGTATGAGATCTTCAGTTTCCTGGCAATTTCTCGCATGGAATAGCCTTAATTTCTCAGAACAAGTGTACGTCTTGTGTCTGATCCGTTCAATTGCGACTCCACTTTGTCTCTGTACTGACAATCTTGAAGCGTGGATTCCGATTGGTCTGACCAGTGTTGAATAGTCCTTAGCACGGGTACTTCCTGTTTGAGTTTCTGCCTATAGGAAGGGAGGAGCAAAATTGATTTGTGGACAGATTTGCTGAAAGGAGGGTGAGGAAGGGCCTTGTATGCATCACGGAAGTTAGAGTAACAATGGTCCAATGTTTTTCCAGCTCGAGTGCTACAGTAGATATGTTGATAGCATTTAGGCAGCCTTTTCTCAAATTTCCTTTGTTAAAATCCCCAGCTAAAAAAAATGCACCCTCTGAACACATGGTTTACAGTTTGCATAAAGTCCAGTGAAGTTTCTTGAGGATCGTCGTGGTATCGGCTTGAAGGGGGATGTACACGGCTGTGACTATAACTGAAGAGAATTCTCTTGGGAGATAATACGGTCGGCATTTGATTGTGAGAAATTCTAGGTCAGGGGAACAAGTATGTATGTTATTACAATTACACCATGAGTTGTTAATCATGAAACACACACCCCCGCTCTTCTTCTTCCCGAAGAGATGTTTATTCCAGTCAGCGTGATGCACTGAGAATCCAGGTGGTTGTACCGACTCAGACAGCATATCCCGAGAGAGCCATGTTTCAGTGAAATAGAGTATGTTACAATCCCTGATGTCTCTCTGGAAAGCAAACCTTGCCCTGATTTCGACAACTTTTTCTATCTAGGGTTACTGGACATTAGCAAGTCATATACTCGGAAGCGGTGGGTGGTGTGTGCGCCTCCGATGTCTGACTAGAGGACCGCTCTGGCTCTCTCTTCTCCGGCGGCATTGTTTTGGGTCGGCTTCTGGAATAAGTTCAAATGCCCTGGGTGGCACGGAGAAAGGGTCCACTTCGGGAAAGTCGTATTCCTGGTCGTAGTGCTGGTAAGTTGACGCCGCTCTGATATCCAATAGTTCTTCCCAGCTGTATGTAATAACACTTAAGATTTCCTGTGCTAACAATGTAAGAAATTATACATGAAAAAAAACAAAATACTACAAGGACTAGAAGCGAGGCAGCCCTTTGTCGGCGCCATTTTTTGTGGCTTGTTGCCACAAAATTGGAAGCGCAGAATCGTCTAGAATGTAATTTTATGCTGTAGCGTTAAGATTTCCCTTCATTGGAACTAAGGGGTCTAGCCCAAACAAATAAAAACAGCCCCAGACCATTATTCCTGCTCAACCAAACTTTACTGTTGGAACTATGCATTGGGGCAGGTAGCGTCCTCCTGGCATTCGTCAAACCCAGATTTGTTCATCAGACTGCCAGATGGTAAAGCGTGATTCATCACTCCAGGGAACGTGTTTCCACTGCTCCAGAGTCCAATGGAGCACTCAGCGGTCGCGTTCTGTGAGTTTGTGTGGCCTACCACTTCATGGCTGAGCCTTTGTTTCCACTTCACAATAACAGGCAATTCTAACAGGGCAGAAATTTGACGAACTGAATTGCTGGAAAGGTGGCATCCTATGATGGTATCACGTTGAAAGTCACTGAACTCTTCAGTAAGGCCATTCTACTGCCAATGTTTGTCTAGGGAGATTGCATGGCTGTGTGCCCGATTTTATACACCTGTTAGCAATGGGTGTGGCTGAAAGTCTAATGCAGGTGTGCCTGAATGCCGAGTACACATACTTTTGTATATACAGTGGGGCAAAAAAGTATTTAGTCAGCCACCAATTGTGAAAGTTCTCCCACTTAAAAAGATGAGAGAGGCCTTTAATTTTCATCATAGGTACACTTCAACTATGACAGACAAAATGAGGAAAACAATCCAGAAAATCACATTGTAGGATTTATTATGAATTTATTTGCAAATTATGGTGGAAAATAAGTATTTGGTCAATAACAAAAGTTTATCTCAATACTTTGTTATATACCCTTTGTTGGCAATGACAGAGGTCAAACGTTTTCTGTCTTCACAAGGTTTTCACACACTGTTGCTGGTATTTTGGCCCATTCCTCCATGCAGATCTCCTCTAGAGCAGTGATGGTTTGGGGCTGTTGCTTGGCAACACGGACTTTCAACCCTCCAAAGATTTTCTGTGGGGTTGAGATCTGGAGATTGGCTAGGCCACTCCAGGACCTTGAAATGCTTCTTACGAAGCCACTCCTTCGTAAGAAGCCACTCCTGGATTTTTTTTTCTCATTTTGTCTGTCATATTTGAAGTGTACCTATGATGAAAATTACAGGCCTCTCATCTTTTTAAGTGGGAGAACTTGCACAATTGGTGGCTGACTAAATACTTTTTTGCCCCACTGTATCCATTCATCATCATCAATAGCATCTCCTAGGTCTTCCTCACATTTTTGTTTTACAGGTTTTATGTCATCGGGAAAGGTCTCTTTCAACCCTTAATACAGTGTGGAAATCAACTTTAGAGTTTTGTCAGACTGCCTTAAAATAGATTCAGTCAAGGGCCTCTCGGGTAGCGCCAGCGCCCAGGCTCTGTCGTAACCGGCCGTGAACGGGAGGTCGGTGGGGCGACGCACAATTGGCCTAGCGTTGTCCGGGTTAGGGAGGGTTTGGCTGGTAGGGATATCCTTGTCTCATCGTACACCAGCGACTCCTGTGGTGGGCCGGGTGCAGTGCGTGCTAACCAAGGTTGCCAGGTGCACAGTGTTTCCTCCGACACATTGGTGCGGCTGGCTTCCGGGTTGGATGCGTGCTGTGTTAAGAAGCCCGTATGGGAGTTGTAGCGATGAGACAAGATAGTAGCTACTAACATTTGGATACCATGAAATTGGGGAGAAAAAGGGGTAAAATTAAGTAAAAATAACATTTGATTCAGTCTTTGAAGCTTTTTTCTTGTCCAGTGTTTGCTGCAGTCTTGGATCTGATAAAGTGATGTATCAGCAAAAATTCACCTCAGCTCCGTCACAGACTGGTCTTCCCTAACTGCCTGACCCTGCTGAGATCCCTGTCACCGTCTGATCCTGCTCATGACAAAGAATTACCTTGGTCTAAATTTATACATTACATTATTCAAGAATAGAATCAATGGTTCAATAATTGAAATGACCATTATTCCCAGATCCAAGACTGTAGCTTTACGGTTAATAAGCTGCTGTCCTGAAGCTACTCATCAACTCAAGATTTATTTATTATCTATTATTTTATTTTTAATTAATTTTACCCCTTTTTCTCCCCAATTTCATGGTATCCAAATGTTGTTGTATCATTCACTGATATTGTTAATATACTGTAAAATTCACCTGAGCTCTTAATACTGTCTGATCCTACAGGGACACCTGTCACCATCTGATCTTGCTAAGACATGGTGAATTTAGATATGAAGCAGTTTCTGATAAAACAATTGCATATTACGTGTTTCTTTGTGAATTTGTTTACCATTAAAGAGAGCTTTCAATGGCTAGATAGAAATGCATGGTCATCAACAAACACTGTCGGAGCAAAACATATTGTGAGCACTCTTCATTGTAATAGTCAACTCGAGATGTCTTGACCATTATAGCTGAGGTGGGGCTGTCTAACTTGTTTTTTCGTGCCAAATTATCATTATCTGGTTGATAATAAAGGGGAAAATGGGCCAGTGTATGGGCCTTGTGGAAAAAAATGGGCCGGTGTGTTAGAAATTCCTGGACTGATTTCTGATCCCAGTCTGCCCCTGACAGTTAATGCTTTTAGGAGGGTGTAACAAGGGTATCACGAGGACACACAGACAAAAACATTCAAGGCACTGTAGAGTCAGTTATCACAGCGGGTAAAGGGAGCAAATGTTTCTCAATGCTGTTAGGAAATGTGAATTTAGAGTGCATTTAGTTTCGACTGCACGACCACATAGGCTGTGTTTACACAGGCAGCCCAATTCTGATATTTTGCCAATTACTGGGCAAAATATCAGAATTGGGCTGCCTGTGTAAACACAGCCATAATCAAACATGATTTACACTCCATAACCCCAGAGAGCAGTAGCTTTTGGTCACATTCCCCTGCTCAGACGTTGCATGCATCAATCAATGATTGTGTGCCATGTCATCGACTGTGTAGTCGGGCGCCAGATTGCTATAACATATGATGTGTTTCCCCTCATCAGCTTCCTGTGCTAGCCAGGCGTTGTAAGATCTGGCATGCGTCAGCAACGTCTGAGCAGGGGAACATAACCATACTCTCAAGGCTACTCTTGAGGAAATTTCCTGTTAGGGGTTGATAATAGGAAGGGGCGTGGCTGGCCCTCATTCTTTCTTTGCCATGTGTTGCCATGTGACAGTGAGAGTTGGTCGTTTGGGGATGGACTGATGTAAGACACAAGTCTTTTTGATGGGCTACCTCATCACAAAAAACTTACCTCTGCAACACAAAAAAACACTGGAGCTGGCCGGCCCAGACGGTGGACACTGCCGGTCAGGGGTCAGAAGTTAGAGAAGGAAAGCTGCCTGCCTGTGGTACACCCACAACACCTATCCACCTTACCTTACTTACACATCTTCTGCATACATGTATATCAGATATTTGGAACCATTAGGCAGGCTTAGGACCGTAGACACAGCTGAATGATGTCAATTGAGTCATAACTAATATGCAGGGATGACCTTCAAACTTGCTTAAATTGAGGGAAGGATGGCTTCCAGCTCTGAGTATCGCTGGTCATTTCTTCCAGGTAGCCATTGTTCTATTCCATGAGATTGCACATCTCCCCACATCGAGAGAATGTTCAGGGATTGACCTTCTTTTGGATGCACACTTACACATTTATTTAGGCACGATTGAAGCATAGGGGAGCGACTGGAAAGCTCAATGGAAGGAGTCAAACACACGCGCATGCATGCAAACAAGTATGTTAGTGTGTAGACGTGGGCTCTCCAACCCTGTTCCTGGAGAGATACCCTCCTGTAAGTTTTCGCTTCTACCCCAGTTGTATAACCTGATTCAGTTGATCATCCAGCTAATTATTAGAATCAGGTGCACTCGATTAGGGTTGGAGTGAAAACCAACAGGAACGTAGCTCTCCAGGAGTAGGATTGGAGAGACTTGGCGTAGACAAATATATAAAGGTTTTTGTGTGTGTGTGTCCTTGTGTGCATGTGCGCACGCGTGTATGTCTTGATGCAGGGGGAGTGCTGAAAGAAAAAGGGCCTGCCGCATATGGGCGCTGTATGGGGGGAAATTAGAAGGCGAAGGTGAGAAATGAAATGTAAGGACTAAGTTTGAGAGGAGGAGGAGCAAGTCGTTGCTGCTGCATAGACTAGGCTTTTGCCAGCCAGACATACTGTGCAGTATTTCACTGACGAGGCTTCCAGACACTGCAGGCATCTTCCCCACTCCACTCATCTTTCACTCGTGGATGTGCTTTTAATGTCTCCCACATTGAAAATTACTACAGTATATAATACTCCAGTACCTACTAAATGTTTCTATAGTAAACTGTATGCTGTGGAATACTATATTACACACCATAGGATCCCTCGATCATGTGTAGTTATAATTATAGAATGTCGCAGTATACTGTAGAATACTATTGTAAATATTACAGTATTACCCCCCCAAAAAGCACTAGGAAATACTACAGTAATGTCTGCAAAAACACAACAGTCCTCAAAATTATAGCAAATACTACAGTATTTAATTGCATATACCCTGCAAATTACCCTCACCCGTATCTCAATTTGTACCACCCATAAGTGAGAAACCTACATGCCAAGTGTAGATCATATATTGTGTTCCCTACAGGTTATTGAAAAGAGCAGAAGCAAGCGCTGAACCATCTGTTCAGACCCCAGTCCTATCTACCTACAAGGAAAATGTGCTCTTTTAGTATTTCTCCATTAGTTTTCCACTTCTATGTCAAAGATAATAAAACACAAACATTATAGTAAATACTACAGTATAGTACAGTCCACAATAACACTATAGTAAATAATACATATTCTACAATCCGCAAAAACACGACATTAATTGCTATAGTATATACTACAGTTATTTTACTACAGTAGTTGTACTATAGTCAACAGTAAATATTTGATACTAAAGTATTTTTTCATGTGGGGTGGGCGAAACACACACACTTGCATCCAGGAACCCACACATACTACATTTTAGTCATTTAGCAGATGCTCTTATCCAGAGCGACTTACAGGAGCAATTGGGGTTAAGTGCCTTGCTCGAGGGCACATCGACATATTTCTTACCAAGTTGTCTCAGGGATTCAAACTTTCAGGTTCTGACCCAATGCTCTTAACCACTAGGTTACTTGCCACTCACACATATGCACACACACACACATGCGCACACGCACACTGTGCCGGTACGAGTCCCAACAGGCAGCCGGCATCCTTCACTGAGTGACAGACAGGACTTTGATACCTGCTCCACTGCTTGTATTTGTTTTCCTTTTTGTTTATTCTGTCCTGATGCTTCTTAAAATGTTTTTACACCAAACATGCCATTCCTCCCAGAAATGGGGGAAGTATGCAGCGGTAGAAAAGGTGACCCCCCTGTAGACACCATTTAACTCTATAATTCCGAATGGATCATGGATGGACTTGGTCATGGAAACCAAGTGATAAGACATGACATGTTCCTGTGAAAGTATGCGTTTCGACATCTGGTTCCTGATGTTGGAGGCGTCTCTCTTCCTCTACCTGGCAATATCCCAACATCCCCTTCTATAACTCCCCCCAAACTGCCCACCCCTTGTCGATACTTGGCATTGTGCCTCCCTCTACACAGACACAAAACTGGATAGTGTACTTTCCCTATTTTCTCCTCCCAATTTTGCACAACAGTACATTTTATTACCCCAAATGTAAGTTGAATGCAGACATACGCATTTCGACTAAGGGTCACAGCAAGGAAGGCCCATTGTTTCAAAACATTGTATGTAGAAATGTGATGTATATAGCTGATATGATTCCCTATTCTACATGAATAGGGATTCATAATGGCATACTTTATTTCTACTGAACGGTCTATAATGTTTCATCCCACTGGACACGACTACGGTCTGTCTGAATGATAATATATAAACACGAACAAAGTGCTCTGCAGGACTGAGTCAATACGCCAATCAATCAAATGAATCAGCAGAACACACTGACGCAGCAACAACCTTGTGTCTGCTATTAGCTAATGCAGTTCGGCGGCCATTTTGAAGCAAGCGGCCAACAGTGGTAGAGGAGGACCTGACAAATGATGATGCAGTGAAGACTGGTTTCCTGTTGTAGTGCTTGCTTCTCTCCCTCTGGCCCATCGCCCAAGCTTCTGACTCAGGAAAGGAAGTCTTGGTGGGCCCAAACAGTACTGTACTCCACCTCAACCTCCTATTGATTACCTATTCCTTCCCGCGGACAGATGTATGGGATCAAATGCTAATGCTAATGCATGATTAAGAGGGGCCAGGAAACCAGAGGCTAGCTTATGTTTATGGAAATGAGAAATTTACTTACATCCACTCTTTACATCAAAAGAGTCCAGGGTAAGACTCGCACAGAGGCGAATGGTCGTCAATGGTCAGATAAAGATGCAATGTCTAGCCCCGTTATTTTATTTGTTTCCAAGAGCAATTACTTATATATGTTATTGTTGGGCCTGCGTAACTTTAGAAGAAATCAGTCTCGTCATGATTTGTTTTTGTGTGGAGAGGGCTTTAAAGGGATACTTCCTGATTTTTGCAATGAAGCCCTTTATCTTCTTCCCCAGAGTCAGATGAACTCATGGATACCATTTTTATGTCTCTGTATCCAGTATAAAGGAAGTTAGAGGTAGTTTTGCGAGCCAATGACTGGAAGCCTATGGTATCTACTAGCACGCTACCATAGACTTCTAGTTATTGAGCTAACGCTAGTTAGCAATTGTGATAACACTAGTTAGCAACGTCTTTAAACTTCACATTAAAATGATAGCCATGAGTTCATCTGACCTGTGCTAAGGTCTATTCAACGCTGGTCTGACCAATCGGAATCCATGCCTCGAGATTGTTTTGATCACGCGGACTGGGATATGTTCAGGGTAGCCTCTGAGAATAATATCGACGAATACACAGATATGGTGACTGAGTTCATCAGGAAGTATATAGGAGATGTTGTACCCACTGTGACTATTAAAACCTACCCAAACCAGAAACCGTGGATCGATGGTATCATTCGTGCAAAACTGAAAGAGCATTTAACCATGGCAAGGTGACTGGAATATGGCCGAATACAAACAGTGTAGTTATTCCCTCCGTAAGGCAATCAAACAGGCAAAAATGTCAGTACAGAGACAAAGTGGAGTCGCAATTCAACAGCTCAGACATGAGACGTATGTGGCAGGGTCTACAGACAATAGCAGACTACAAAGGGAAAGCCAGCCACGTCGCGGACACAGGACAGGCTAAACACCTTCTTCGCCCACTTTGAGGATAACACAGTGCAACCGATGCAGCCAGCTACCAAAGATTGTGGGCTCTCCTTCTCTGTGGCCGACGTGAGTAAGACATTTAAGCATGTTAACCCTCGCAAGGCTGCCGGCCCAGACGGCCTCAGAGCATGTGCAGACCAGCTGGCTGGAGTGGTTACGGACGTATTCAATCTCTCCCTATCCGAGTCTGCTGTCCCCACATGCTTCAAGATGTCCACCATTATTGCTGTACCCAAGAAAGCAAAGGTAACTGAACTAAACGACTATCGCCCCGTAGCACTCACCTCTTGTCATCATGAAGTGCTTTGAGAGACTATTCAAGGATCATAACACCTGTACCTTACCTGACACCCTAGACCCACTTCAATTTGTTCACCACCCCAATAGATCCACAGACAATGCAATCGCACTGCACACCGCCCTATCCCATCTGGACAAGAGGAATACCTATGTAAGAATGCTGTTCATTGACTATAGTACCCTCCACGCTCATCATTAAGCTCGGGGGTCTGAACCCTGCCCTTTGCAACTAGGTCCTGGACTTTCAGATGGGCCACACCCAGGTGGTGAAGGTAGGAAACAACACTTCCACTTCGCTGATCCTCAACATAGGGGCCCCACAAGGTTGCATGTTCAGCCCCCTCCTGTTCTCCCTATTCACCCATGATTGGTGGCAACGCACGCCTCCAACTCAAGTTTGCAGACGACACAACATTAGTAGGCCTGATTACCGACAATTATGAGACAGCCTACAGGGAGGAGGTGAGGGCCCTGAGAGAGTGGTGCCATGAAAATAACCTCTCACTCAACGTCAACAAAAAAAAGGAGCTGATCGTGGACTTCAGAAAACAGCAGAGGGAGCACGCCCCTATCCACATCAACAGGACCGCAATGGAGAAGGTGGAAAGTTTCAAGTTCCTCGGCGTACACATCACTGATGATCTGAAATGGTCCACCCACACAGACAGTATGGTGAAGAAGGTGCTACAGCGACTCTTCAACCTCAGGAGGCTTAAGAAATTTGTCTTGGCCCCTAAAACCTCACAAACTTTTACAGATGCACAACTGAGAGCATCCTGTCGGGCTGTATCACCACCTGGTATGGCAACTGCAACTCCCGCAACTGCAGGGCTCTCCAGAGGGTGGTGTGTCTGCCCAACGCATCACCGGGGGAAAACTACCTGCCCTCCAGGACACCTATAGCACCCGATGTCAGAGGAAGGCCAAAAATATAATCAAGGACAACAACCATCCGAGCCACTGCCTGTTCAGGTACAGGTGCATCAAAGCTGGGACCGAGAGACTGAAAAATAGCTTCTTTCCCAAGGCCATCAGACTGTTAAATAGCCATCACTAGCTGGCTTCCACCCGGTTACGTAACTGTGCTCCTTAGAGGCAGCTGCCCTTAATAGACTTGGAATCAATGGCCACTTTAATAATGAACCACTAGTCACTTTAATAATGTTAAAATAATTTTTACATACTGCTTTACTCATCTCAAATGTATATACTGTATTCTATTCTACTGTGTTTTAGTCAATGCCACTCCAACATTGCTAAATGTAATATATATATATTTCTTAATTCCATTATTTACTTTTAGATTAGTGTGTATTGTTCTGAACTGTTAGATACTACTGCACTGTTGGATCTAGGAACACAAGCATTTCGCTACATCCGCAATACCATCTGCTACATATGTATATGTGACCAATAAACTTTGATTTGATTTGAATTTCTAACTGCAGTGAACCAAATCAGTCCAAATCAGATTTGATTTGCCGTTCATCTCTGGTGGCGTGGGAGACTTGAGCGGTCCCGATGGACTCATTTCCTAATTGACTCGGCCCGCTATCTGCCAAAGAGCTAACTGGGAATGAATGGCGTCCATAAAATGAAATGGCCGGTAAATCCTGGCCACTCTGCGAGTACAGCCGGGACTCTGTCACAAGGGGCAGATGAATAGAGATGTCTGGAAGGCTTTCTAAAGGGCAATGAAACTTCCCCCTTTATTAGTCACTGCTAGACTAAACTCAACAGAAAATAAATGCACCCAGCATGTGACATTTTAAGTAAAAGGGGTTTTACTGTATGATATAAGACCTGTAAGGCCATCATATGTCACATATAGGTAGATTCAAATTAGTGAAAAGTACTTTGTTGTGGGGAGAAATGCCCATGCCAGGTTTATATTAATATCATCAGGTTTGTGAATACTGATAGACACATAGCTCATGTTTATGTTGCAAACAAAGTGACAGTGAATCATCTATTGTTGGTATCTTTCAAGACAGATAGAGAACCAGTAATTGCAGGACTCCTGTTACCTCACATGCTGTCCAAAGATAATAGAGACATTACTAATAGCATCTGTCTGTGGTTGGAGTGGGGATGCTGCGTGGTGGCATGGTATGTTGTCTCTAGACTCCACACTCGGATCTGAGATATCCCTATCTATATCCCTATCAGTTGAGGTGTGGCGGTGCAGATGTAGCCCATAATTGGTCTTCCTCCAGGGCAGTTGATTATCTACTTCCTCTACAATTCCTTGTTGACACTCATCCACATTTAGATTTAATTACTCAGTATGTGCTTCTAAGTGCTTTGCTTGGCTTTCTTTGTGGTCTAATCTTCAACAAACTTTATGAAATTATAAAAAGTGAGTGTGTGTTTTCCTTGGGGTGTGTGTTCATTTGCATATTTGAGTGTGTTTGAGTGTGCACGTGTGTTTGTTGGGAATTCTGAAGTGCACATTCAGCAACCTAGCTGTGGTGTCTCTCTGCCATTCACCACAATGCATCCAGATGGCATCTGTTTGTTGACAGTGTTGACAGACTACAGGAAACCTCTGCTCAAACAGTAGACAAGTGTCTCCCTCTTTCTCTCTCTCTCTGTCTCTCTGTCTTCCCATCTCTCCGTCCTGCTCTCTCTCTCTCTCTCTCTCTCTCTCTGGAATGCAGCATTTGTAACCCCTCCCTCCATGCCGTCCGAGAAGAAAAGGAAGAGTTGGAGAGACATTAGAGGCTTGAAAAAAAGAGACATTGAAACATTCCAGCTAAATGCTCATGGTAAAACCAGGTGTGAGGATCGTTCTCCTGTTTAGACTTGACACCACAAAGTAGGAAAACATCTGGCAACTGCCAGCCAGCTCGACACCGGCTGTTTGCTGTGCACCGCTCTGTTTGTGATGGAAGAGTGGCTGGGTTGTGAGGGAGTGCCATTGGAAAACACAAAAAAACAGTCTTCAGTGTTTGACACGGTTAGCCAGCAGCCTCCAACTCCATGAAACAAGTTGGATGAAATATGGAGCCCTTGGCTACAATTACCTCAGGTACAATCATTTGTAGCTTAAATGAAGTGCTACCTTGCTAGCATTCTAGTCACGAGATGCTTTCTAGTGTGTTAGACATGAGGTTAGGGATAATGTTCCTCTATTACCAACCCTCCTCTCAGGCCTCCCCAGAAGTTTCACATTTCAGTTTTAACCCTAAACTGGCACACCTGATTCAATTAGTCAACTAATCATCAAGCCTTTGACTAATTGAATCAGGTGTGCCAGTTTAGGGTTACAACTCAGATGTGAAACGTCTGGGGAGGCCTGAGGAGATGGTTGGGAAACCCTGCAAGATCTGATGAACACCATGACAAGTCATGTGTTTCTGGAACATTGTAGCTGAGGAAATGTTGTAGTAGTGATCACCATGTATTCTCACACAGGAACAAGAGCGGAAACATCCCCTGATTGTCTACAGTCAATTCGTTGCTTGACGTAGGGTGGGCTAAATGGTTTAGGGGGGGTATATTTCTGTTCAGATTTGTTTCTATTGGCTTGGCCAATTGGGTTTCATGCTCCTTTCATTCGGAGTGATTTAAACCAGGCTACCTGGACTTGCTCTTTTTTGAATGCAGCTCTCCAATAAGTGACGGATGTGTTCAGTGTGAAGAATTTCAGTCCACCTCCTCATGCTCATGTTGATTCTTAAATGAGCTGCCTTGTGGTCAATGGGCATTTATACACACACTCTTACCCATACATTTGCACGTATGCACACACACACCCGCCACCGTGCGCAGACACGCACACACAGAATATTTATCCTCTATCTCTAAAATAAATAACAAGTGCCCCCGAGAGTCATGCTCAATTGAGATTTAACTGTCGGAAAAGGATTACTTGATAATATCAATCTGGTGGCCTCCATTTTGTTTCTACAGTGAGGACAGTTAGAGAACTAATGGAAAGAGGCCACCTCTCTAGGGCTTGCAAGGCAGGCTGGGACACTGGACACCATCTCTGTGGTCACAGCCACAGGCAGATAGATGCCAGGCAGGCGAGGGTTGCTATTATGTTCCCAGGCTGATACCTGATAAAGGGAACGAAGCCTGTCCCCTGGAGAAACAAAAGAGTTACAGCAGGCTCTATTGATAACGCTGGAATGTCTACCACAGTGTGTGGGTGTGTTAGGTGATGTTGGTGATGTGTGTCTGCATAGGAATGGGGGGTTGTGTGACTGTTTACATATCTGTGTGTGAGAGTCTGTTTCCATCAGACAAAGAAACTCAGTTATTGGGTCATATTAGCCCGTGTGTGTGTGTGTGTGTGTGTGTGTGTGTGTGTGTGTGTGTGTGTGTGTGTGTGTGTGTGTGTGTGTGTGTGTGTGTGTGTAAAATATAGCAATGTATACTGTGGGCAGAATACATTTTGGACACATTCTTACGAATCAAAGGATATTTGAAGAACAACGAACAGAATGTAAGGACATAGAACCACGGAGGCAATGTGAATTATTTATTGTGATCTGCACCGTGGAGATATCACTTACATGTTCCTGTACATAGAGCACCAAGCAGATGGACTTTTCAACACTCATACAGTAGGAATTTCACTGAATGGCTGAAGTTGATGAAATACAGGAATAAACCAATAGCACAGCTGTTAAATGAATAACAGCTGAGAGCCTACTATTGTATAGGCCTTTGCATAACTTTTTTCAGCAAATATTTAAAAAAAAAATAATTTTTAGTCTCTTTGTTTCCAAAATACCCTTAGTTAAACTGGGTCATTATAATCCCGCTGAACAAACCTTCCGCATGTTTAAAGTCATCACTCTCAATAAGTTATTTCAAAGGGAGAAATAATAACACACATCCTTATTCATACATATATACGAACAAACTGTCAGAGCGGTGATATGTGTCATTTTGGTTTATTCCAGGGGTATTGCTGAAGAATGATTCGAATAACAGATCATGTCACACAACTACATGGCAATGTGCCAATTCATTCTGCCAGTGTGGTCAGTCCTGCAATGAAACACTCAGTCATAAAAACTGACAACTGAGCAAAGAGAGAGTCAAAACACAACCAAAATGATGTATGGGAACGTTTTCAACAAACCCTCTCAAAGTCTGCTAATAAATGCCCGTGGGGAATATGTCTTTGCCACTCTGGCTTTTTCAACAGTAATTGCATCTGCTTGGCAGATTATGGTTTGAATGACAAAATGGGCTATGAAAATGTCTTTCCTGAGTCGAATGCTTGTTTAAGCATGTTTACTTACGGAGGCTTTGTGTTGAAATATTTGTGGGATGAGGAGTGCTGTCAAAAGACAATTGGTGGTGGTGAGAACATGATTCTTCACGTGATTTGGGAAAAGGTTCTAAGCTGAAGGAGATGCTCTGGCTGACAGTGTGTGTAGGTCACAGTACTGTAGACTTTTTTAGAGGGCTACAGCTTTTTCCATTGTGCTGTTAGTGTTAGCTATGTGATCTGACAAGGAAAACCCTGGTCTATAGCTATATAACTAGAACCGTTTATTGAAAGTTTGCAGCATTTTGTTAACCCTAGGTGCCGGGTTAGATGGTGGTGCAATTTAAGAATTTCTCATTCCCCTACTCCTTTAATTTTGTGACTAAAACGTGCAATCTGCATTCAGACCTGTGAAAGGCAGCAATACACAACACAGCATCTAGTCTGCCTGGAATGCACACAAAGAAGAACGATGGGAAATTCAGAGATGCAGTTGCACCCTTGGGCTTACCCATTTTTCCACTGAACATTTCTAAAAACAAGTTCACTTTTTTTGTTAAAATATAGGCCTATATTAAGTCTACCTAATGCATAAAGTTTGGGAAAGCCCGTTGTTTTCGGGCTACAGCCTAGACATTTTCGGGGCTACAGTCTACACAATAATTTTGACAACACGGAGAGGATTAGTCTACAAAGGAACATGAAAATAAAGTAAAACATCGTTTTTAGTTTTGGAGAGTTGGTGTTGGGTGTTTTTTATCCATGAGGTGACAGGAAATGTTGGGAAGATGAGGACATTGTCATAAATGTTTCACAATAAAACTGGCCATAAACTTACTTTTTAAATATACTTGAACTGACAGTAAATGGTGGTTTCTTCCCTCTTCTCACTGGCGGTGGTGGGAATGATGAAGAACTGTAGGCTACGTGTGTGCACTGCAGAGGCAATTCAGGGGATTTACCACTTTGGCCAATCAGACAGTTGATAAAACGATCTACTGCTCAGTGGAGTGTGAGAGGGTTTAGCTACATGAACCTTATCATCTTACCAACGAGATCGAGAATCCAAATTCACCGTGTGTCTGCCTTGATGTTCATAAAACATCACGGACCCCCTCTTGCACTGCGCAGTGGAACCCACCACACCAAAAGCTTGATTTACTGGCTATATTAAAACTAATCTCCTTCAATTCTACGTAGTAATGATTTATGTTCTCTACTTGGTGAATTGATTTTATAGCATGTTTAATCTATGCAAAAAAATTATTAGAATTGATAGTTCACCCCCACACACACACACACACACACACACACACACACACGCACGCACGCGCACACGCACACACACACACACGTCCCGGAACACCATACTTTTCTGAAAACAAATCTGTGCACCAAGACGCAATAATAAAGCCAAAATAAAAAAAGCATTTTATGGAGTTCTACATAATTTACACGATAGAAGAAATTAGCTGAATCTTACCATACAAATGACTGAAATGACTACTCTGACACTGACCAACTGAGATCAATCTGGTCTTGAATTCAAACAAACACACATATTGTACAATATATATATATATATATATATATATATATATATATATATATATATATATATATATATATATATATATATAGATAGATAGATATAGTACCAGTCAAATGTTTGGACACACCTACTCATTCAAGGGTTTTCGTAGAATAATGGTAAAGACATCAAAACTATGAAATAACACATATGGAATCATATAGTAACCAAAAAAGTGTTAAGCAAATCAAAATATATTTTATATTGAGATTCTTCAAAGTAGCCACCCTTTGCCTTGATGACAGCTTTGCATGCTCTTGGCATTCTCTCAAACAGCTTCACCTAGAATGCTTTTCCAACAGTCTTGAAGGAGTTCCCACATATGCTGAGCACTTGTTGGCTGCTTTTCCTTCACTCTGCGGTCCAACTCATCCCAAACCATGTCAATTCGGTTGAGGTCGGGTGATCGTGAAGGCCAGGTCACTGATACAGCATTCTATCACTTTCCTTCTTGGTCAAATAGCCCTTACTCAGCCTGGAGGTGTGTTGGGTCATTGTCCTGTTGAAAAACAAATGATAGTCCCACTGGGCGCAAACCAGATGGGATGGCGTATCTCTGCAGAATGCTGTGGTAGCCATGCTGGTTAAGTGTGCCTTGAATTCTAAATAAAACACCAACAGTGTCACCAGCAAAGCACCCCCCACAACATCACAACTCCTCCTCCATGCTTCATGGTGGGAATTACACATGCAGAGATCAACCATTCACCTACTCTGCGTCTCATAAAGACACGGCGGTTGGAAACAATAAACTCAAATTTGGATTCATCAGACCAAAAGACACATTTCCACCGGTCTAATGTCCATTTCTCGTGTTTCTTGGCCCAAGCAAGTCTCTTCTTATTATTGGTGTCCTTTAGTAGTAGTTCATTTGCAGCAATTCAACCATGAAGGCTTGATTCATCCAGTCTCTTCTGAAAAGTTCATGTTGAGATGTGTCTGTTACTTGAACTCCTATGAAGCATTTATTTGGGCTGCAAGTTCTGAGGCTGGTAACTCTAATGAACTTATCCTCTGCAGCAGAGGTAACTCTGGGTTTTTCATTCCCGTGACGGTCCTCATGAGAGACAGTTTCATCATAGCTCTTGATGGTTTTTTCGACTGCACTTGAAGAAACTTTCGACATCGACTGACCTTCATCTCTTAAAGTAATTATGGACTGTAATTTCTCTTTGCTTATTTGAGCTGTTTTTGCCATTATATGGACTTGGTGTTTTACCATGAGGGTTATCCTCTGTATACTCCCCCACCTTGTCACAACACAACTGATTGGCTAAAAACGCATTAAGAAGAAAAGAAATTCCACAAATGAACTTTTAACAAGGCACACCTGTTAATTGAAATGCATTCCAGGTGACTACCTCATGAATCTGGTTGAGAGAATGCCAAGAGTGTGTAAAGCTGTCATCAAGGCAAAGGGTGGCTACTTTGAAAAATCTCAAATATAAAATATATATTTTGATTTGTTTAATTTAACACTTTTTTTAACACTATTGTTTACTACATGATTCCACATGTGTTATTTCATAGTATTGATGTCTTCAATATGATTCTACAATGTAGAAAATAGTAAAAATAAAGAAAAACACTGGAACACAAGAAAAACATGTGTCCAAACTTCAGCCCCGGTAAGCCCCTGCAGAATTCTGGCCCTGGGTAGGCCTATATTGTAACGTGTTCAAGCTAATCAAATCACAGTTTATTTATGATACAGCCAAAGCGTAAGCTACACAATACAATGAAATTCCTACTAGCAACTAAACCTCACCTTGCAAACAGTGTTATATGTATATGTATTTACAGTAGGCTATAGCCTACAAATAGCTATACCACGTAGTCGTAGGACTATTAGGCAATACTGCAAATGATTATTGTTTGTTCCTGAACTGGCCGAATGGCAGAGCTATCCTTCAGCACCCCAAGTTGGTTCAACTTCTTCAACATTATTGCAAAAAAAGCCAAAATAAAACATTATAAAAAGTACATTTGAATGATACTAAGTGGCAGTGTTTTTACAACTATTGCCTGGTTTGCCTGAGGCTGACGCAGTGCAGGTGTTTGTACACATGCATATTCACACACTCTCATTCAAATAAACACATGCAAGAACACACACATACATGTAATAGTGCCAGACACGCACACAAACATATACAGTTGGCAATGCTTGTCACGCCCTGACCTTAGAGAGACGTTTTATTTCTCCATTTGGTTAGGTCAGGGTGTGATTTGGGTGGGCATTCTATGTTTTCTATTTCGTTGTTTTTGGTCGAGTGTGGTTCCCAATCAGAGGCAGCTGTCTATTGTTGTCTCTGATTGGGAATCATACTTAGGCAGCCTTTTTCCCACCGTGGGTAATTATTTATTTTCTGTGTGTGTTTGTGCGGCACGTTCGGTTTCTGTTTACCAGTTTTTTTGTGAAAGTTTCACTTTATTTGATTTGATTTTATTAGGATCTCTTTTAGTCCCCTTTTGGAGTAATCTTCCAAGAGTCCTTAACATTAAAATACAATTTATAATACAAACACACTTTCACATATAACACACTATTACAAACATACATAATACACTAGCATAATGACCCAATAAATACTCAATCTAAAAATAAAAAATAAAAAAATAAAAATATTGATTCTTCATCTACTATAGTCCCACAACATTTCTATATACTATATTTAAATTGTTTTTAAATAATGTTTAAACTTATATATTGAAAGGTTTCTAGTTTGCTCAGTTAATTTATTCCATTTCTTTATTGCTCTAAATCGAAATGTTCTTTTGCCCATTTCTTTTTTCTGTCTGGATAACGCATAGATGGTGGACAATCTATTCCTAGTATTTACGGAATGTCTGTCTCTTACCAACTGAATACCATTGTGAATAGAACTTGGCCGTTTTAAATGATGTATATTATAAAATAAGATAAGCATGTTTTTTTCAATTATCTTGTCGATTGATGACCAACCAAGAACACTGCGCATGACTGCAACAGAATAACCATATCTCCGCCTTAAAACAATCCTTGCTGCTTTATTCTGTGCATTCTGCAGCCTCCTAACTTCACTAGATGATGCATTTCCCCAGACCACCGAACAATAGTTCACTTGACTCTCAACCAATGCCTGTGTTATTTGCTGAAGGATTTTCCCTGGTAAATATTTAGCTATCCTTCTGATTATGCATGCTGTTTCAATATTTTTTTTTACATAGATTAGTTATTTGAGACGACCATGATAAGCAGTTGTCTAGCTGCACTCCCAGTAGTTTGGTTTCTGCCACTTCTTCAATTTGTACTCCTCCCATACTTAATTGTATCCCATGCTGTTTTGGCCTTTTCCTAGTTGAACAGACCAACATAACTTTGGTTTTCTTGGTGTTTAAAACAAGTTTGTTTTGGCAAACCCATTTCCTGATAATCTCCAAATCTCCTTGCAAAGCTTGCTGTACCTGTTGAACCGATTGTCTTGCTGCATAAATTGTAGTATCATCTGCAAATATAGTAGTTTGAGTTTCAACCAAGGCATAGGGAAGGTCACTTTATTAAAGATGTGGAATTACATGCATACATTTAATATACGGGTTGTGCCAGCTCTACGCTCGAGACCTCCAGTGTGCCTCCACGGCCCAGTGTATGTAATGTATGCATGTATGTATGCATGCCTTGGCTCATCTATGACAGGGAGTTGAAGACAGTGAACGTGACAGAATTACCCACCACAAAAAGACCAAGCAGTGTGCATCAACTTGGAGGACGAGCTGGACGAGCTGGACCAGGGAGGAGATTATGGCAGGGGACAAGACCCAGTAGACGGAAGGCTGAGAGGCAGCCCCCCAATTTTTGGGGGGTGGGGCACATGGGGAGATTGGCATATTCAGGGTTTAGACCTGAGCCAACTCCCCGGCACCGTGTTATGCGGTGATGCGCACGGTGTCTCCAGTGAGCATTCACAGGCCGGTGTGCTCTGTGCCAGCGCACAGAGCGCGGAAGTGGGCATCCAGCCAGGACGGGTTGTGCCAGCTCTACGCTCGAGACCTCCAGTGTGCCTCCACGGCCCAGTGTATCCGGTGTCTGCTCCATGCACCAGGCTTCCAGTGCATCTCCCCAGTCCGGTGAGACCTGTTCCGGTTCCAGGTACCAGGCCTCCAGTATGTCTCCCCAGCCTGGTAAGCCCTGTGGCAGCTCCACGCACCAGGCTTCCAGTATGTCTCCTCAGTCCGGTGAGACCTGTTCCGGCTCCACGTACGAAGCCTCTAGTGATGATCCATGGCACGAAGCCTCCAGTGATGGTCCATGGCCCGGAGCCTGTAGTGATGATCCATGGTACGAAGCCTCCAGTGATAATCCATGGCCTGAAGCCTTCAGTGATAATCCATGGCCCGAAGCCTCCAGTGATGATCCATGGCCCGGAGCCTCCAGTGATGATCCATGGCCCGGAGCCTCCAGTGATGATCCATGGCCCGGAGCCTGTAGTGATGATCCATGGCCCGGAGCCTCCAGTGATAATCCATGGCCCGGAGCCTCCAGTGATAATCCATGGCACGAAGCCTCCAGTGACGGTCTCCAGTCCGGAGCCTGTAGCGACGGTCCCCAGTCAGGTCCCCAGTCCGGAGCCTGCAGCGACGGTCCCCAGTCAGGTCCCTAGTCCGGTTCCTGCAGCGACGATCCCCAGTCCGGTCCCTGCAGCGACCTTCCACAGTCCGGAGCCTCCAGCGGCGGTCCACTGTCTGATTCCACGGAAGCAGGGGGGGATCAGCGTGCGGAGCGGGGGCTACGTCCCGAACCGGAGCCGCCACCGAGGATAGATGCCCACCCGGACCCTCCCCCATAGTCAGCTTTTGCAGCCGGAGTCCGCACCTTTGGGGGGTACTGTCACGCCCTGACCTTAGAGAGACGTTTTATTTCTCTATTTGGTTAGGTCAGGGTGCGATTTGGGTGGGCATTCTATGTTTTCTATTTCTTTGTTTTTGGCCGAGTGTGGTTCCCAATCAGAGGCAGCTGTCTATCGTTGTCTCTAATTGGGAATCATACTTTGGTCAGCCTTTTTCCCACCTAAGGTTGTGGGTAATTATTAATTTTCTGTGTGTGTTTGTGTGGGCCATGGTTGCGTCATGTTCGGTTTCTGTTTTTTTTTGTGAAAGTTTCACTTTATTAAAAGATGTGGAATTACATGCATGCTGCACGTTGGCTCATCTATGACAGGGAGTTGAAGACAGTGAACGTGACATTGCGATTTTAGTTGTCCTTGATGTCCATTGTTTTAAATGTATTATTAAAAAAATAAAACATTTGCATTGTTGTTTGCTGTTTTCTTCTGTCTTTTCCTTTTTTCTCTTTAGTCCATTCTCTTGGTTGTTGGTGCATTGGGGGGTTCTTAGGGGGTGGGGAATGGAATTAATTGTATTTTATTTTATTCCTGGGGGGGGGGGGGGGGGGGGGGGGACTGTGGGTGGGGTCTTGAATGGTTGAGGGACAGCTATTGGGGAACTGTGGGGGGATCTTGGAGGGTACGGGTTAACGTTTTTTGGCCTGGTGGTAGATTGGTCAACATGCCCTTGAGCAGGGCATTGACCCTGGATGCTTCTGTGTGTCGCTCTGAATGGGAATCTGTTGGATGACTGATATGATGTAGTTATTGAGCAGCTTCACTGCAAGTATATTGTATGTTTCGAATATTCAATAAATAATTAATTAAAAAAACACTATTGCTCGATCCTGGCGCTGTCCTTTCAGCACCACTAAGGGCGTTCCCATCGCTTAAAATAACACTCATCTCATCTGTTGCCTACTCCTAATAGTCCTACTCATCACTTATTATTAGTAGTATCACACTCTAAAAATTAGGGCTTCAACAAGGGCTCTTCTAAGATCCTCAAAGTTATTCGAAGCACCTTACGGTTCTTGGCACTGAAAATGGCCCCCAAAAGCTTCTTCCAAGAACCCCATAGGATGTGGGGTTCATTGAGGAACCTCCTCAGCTGATGGGGGTTTTTGCAGGAACCTAACTGCCCAACACACTCTTGGGCTCCCGAGTGGTGCAGCAGTCTAAGGCACTGCATCTCAGTGCTAGAGGCATCACTACAGACACACTGGTTTGAATCCAGGCTGTATCACAACCGGAAGTGATTGGGAGTCCCATAGGGCGGCGTACAATTGGCCCAGCGTCGTCCGGGTTTGGCCAGTGTAGGCAGTCATTGTAAATAAGAATTTGTTCTTAACTGACTTTCCTAGATAAAAAAAAGGTTAAATAAAATAAATAAATAAAACTGAAACATTTGGATTTCAATTTCAAAGGACAGCAGGTGCACGCGCTTCACTGAAAAATGTAAAGATCTCAATTTATGGCAAGGTTTGTCCCTTGTATGATCTAAATTGATATTGTTTCATGATGATACTGTCACGGCCGTCGAAAGAAGAGGACCAAGGTGCAGCGTGGTGAGTGTACATTTTACTTTTATTATAATGTCGCCAACAAAACAAAAAGCACAGAAACGACCGTGAAGCTTAACAGGGCTAAGTGCCACTAACAAAGATAACTACCCACACTGAAAGGAGGGAAAAAGGGCTACCTAAGTATGATTCCCAATCAGAGACAACGATAGACAGCTGTCCCTGATTGAGAACCATACCCGGCCAACACATTGAAACACAAATCATAGAAATAAAATACATAGAATTCACACCCAAATCACACCCTGACCAAACCAAAAAGAGACATAAAAAAGGCTCTCTAAGGTCAGCATGTGACCAAAGGTGCGGACTCCGGCTGCAAAACCTGAACCTATAGGGGAGGGTCTGGGTGGGCATCTATCCGCGGTGGCGGCTCTGGTACGGGACGTAGACCCCGCTCCACCTCTGGCTCACCCCGCTTTGGTGGCGCCTCTGGTGTGAGGACCCTCGCCGCCGACCCCGGACTGGGGACCCTCTCTGCGGGCACCGGACTGGGGACCCTCGCTGCGGGTCCCGGACTGGGCACCTTCGTTGGGGGCTCCGGACTGGAGGCCGTCACTGGGGGCTCTATCTTTTCATATTTCTGTAGGTGGGGTTCATCAAATAAGAGGTGGGGTTCATCAAGGAACCTCCTTAGTTGGTGGGGATTTGAAGAACTTATCGGGGTTCTCCCACAGTTTCAATTTGAAGAACCCCTAAAGGATACTCCAGGAACCTTTTATTTTTAGAGTGTAGGCTACAAGAATATGTTGAAGGCTATCTGTATTGGGTGCACATGACTGAACTGCTCACTTTTGTGTCTGTGTCTGCAGGTATACAGACAAGGAGGCATAAAAGGGTATGTCAATTGGTATTCTTATTACATATTCTTATAGCCTACATATTCTTATAGCCTACATATTCTTATAGCCTACATATTCTTATTACATATTCTTATAGCCTACATATTCTTATAGCCTACATATTCTTATTACATATTCTTATAGCTTACATATTCTTATTACATATTCTTATAGCCTACATATTCTTATAGCCAACATATTCTTATAGCCTACATATTCTTATTACATATTCTTATAGCCTACATATTCTTATAGCCAACATATTCTTATAGCCTACATATTCTTATAGCCAACATATTCTTATAGCCTACATATTCTTATTACATATTCTTATAGCCTACATATTCTTATAGCCTACATATTCTTATTACATATTCTTATAGCCTTCATATTCTTATTACATATTCTTATAGCCTACATATTCTTATTACATATTCTTATAGCCTACATATTCTTATTACATATTCTTATAGCCTTCATATTCGTATTACATATTCTTATAGCCTACATATTCTTATTACATATTCTTATAGCCTTCATATTCTTATTACATATTCTTATAGCCTACATATTCGTATTACATATTCTTATAGCCTACATATTCTTATTACATATTCTTATAGCCTTCATATTCTTATTACATATTCTTATAGCCTACATATTCGTATTACATATTCTTATAGCCTACATATTCTTATTACATATTCTTATAGTCTTCATATTCTTATTACATATTCTTATAGCCTACATATTCTTATAGCCTACATATTCTTATTACATATTCTTATAGCCTACATATTCTTATTACATATTCTTATAGTCTTCATATTCTTATTACATATTCTTATAGCCTACATATTCTTATAGCCTACATATTCTTATAGCCTACATATTCTTATAGCCTACATATTCTTATTACATATTCTTATAGCCTACATATTCTTATAGCCTACATATTCTTATTACATATTCTTATAGCCTTCAACATATTCTTATAGCCTACATATTCTTATTACATATTCTTATAGCCTTCAACATATTCTTATAGCCTACATATTCTTATAGCCTACATATTCTTATAGCCTACATATTCTTATTACATATTCTTATAGCCTTCAACATATTCTTATAGCCTACATATTCTTATAGCCTACATATTCTTATTACATATTCTTATAGCCTTCAACATATTCTTATAGCCTACATATTCTTATAGCCTACATATTCTTATAGCCTACATATTCTTATTACATATTCTTATAGCCTTCAACATATTCTTATAGCCTACATATTCTTATTACATATTCTTATAGCCTTCAACATATTCTTATAGCCTACATATTCTTATAGCCTACATATTCTTATTACATATTCTTATAGCCTACATATTCTTATAGCCTACATATTCTTATTACATATTCTTATAGCCTACATATTCTTATAGCCTACATATTCTTATAGCCTACATATTCTTATAGCCTACATATTCTTATAGCCTACATATTCTTATTACATATTCTTATAGCCTACATATTCTTATTACATATTCTTATAGCCTTCAACATATTCTTATAGCCTACATATTCTTATAGCCTACATATTCTTATAGCCTACATATTCTTATAGCCAACATATTCTTATAGCCTACATATTCTTATTACATATTCTTATTACATATTCTTATAGTCTTCATATTCTTATTACATATTCTTATAGCCTACATATTCTTATAGAATATAGCCTACATATTCTTATAGCCTACATATTCTTATAGCCAACATATTCTTATAGCCTACATATTCTTATTACATATTCTTATAGCCTACATATTCTTATAGCCTACATATTCTTATAGCCTACATATTCTTATAGCCTACATATTCTTACCTTTTGATTGATATCCATTGAATTGTGTCAATTTTCTGTTTTAGAAAGATTTGCACAAATATGAAAAGATAAATGGTATCATCGTAAAACAATATCAAGTTAGTTCATACAAGGGACAAACCTTCCCTTAAATTGAGGAGCTCTTAACATTTTTCAGTTAAGTGCCAGCACCTGTTGTCCTTTCAAATTCAAATCCAAATGTTTCAGTTGGGCAGTTAGGTTTCTGCAAGAACCCCACCAACTAAGGCAGTTTCCTCGATGAACCTCACATCCTATGGGGTTCTTGGAAGAACCTTTTGGGGGACAGTTTCAGTTCCAAGAACCCTAAGGGTCTTCGAAGAACTTTGAGGTTCTTAGAAGAACCCTTGTTGAACCCCTAATTTTTAGAGTGTGATGTTGACATTTTAATTGTGAAGAGGCTACTTTTTAGATTTATAGAAAAATCAGGGAAGGGCACAAGAAATTCGAGGGAAAACATGGAACAAATCTCTACAAATATCCTCTGTTGGAAAGCACATCGCAAGCCTGTCATTTTCCAGGAATAGATTGACGGATAGTCTACTTAAAATTACAGCTTTTGAAGAGCGGAAATTTACGCAGTGTCTATTCCTAACTGGGAGCTGTAAAAAAAACGCACACATGGTAGCATTTACAAATGTTGATCATGGCAAATATTTAATAAGATCCATAATTGTATCACTTAGGCTTACTGTATTGTCAGTTCTGGACTGTTTCTGTTGGTTTGTTTATTAGGGATAGGCCAATGTTTTTGTTTTGTTATTTGATTATTTCATAGTTTAGGCTAGGCTACACACAATATAGGCCGAGACTACTTTCAATGTTTAGTATAGGCTACTTGACCATCACTTGCCTCAAAGCAAGGTTTTACACTTGTTCAGTGAACGCACCATTTCTCCAAAGGGTGGCGTTTTACACCACTTTCGGCAGCCTTCCTGAAACCGCAGGTCCCTTCACCAGTCGTATCAGCAATTCAGATTGCATGCAAATCCGAAGCGTCATTCAAAAAGAATCGAGTGTGAGGGGGGGGGGGTGAAGTGTAGCGCATTCCTTGAGAGAGAATCCAGCCCTTTTCTTCTCTCCCAGCCGGCTTGCAGCGAGGCAGCTCAGGTCGCGCACGCAGCAGACGCATGAGATTTGTCTGAAATTGAGAGCTTTGTGGTCGGTAGGGAAGTTAGGAGAAGGCTTATTCGCCTAAATAGCGAGTATTGCTGCGAAAACAATTTGTAGCCTACTTTGTGTCGCAGAGAATTGATTTAGTCTGTTACCCGTTTTCGTGACCATGGTTTCACAACGGAGACCAACTCACTTGTACGGGTGGGCATTGATGATAGTCGCCGTTTTCTGTCAACGATGTCACGGAAGTTGTCCGGAGAAAGACTTGGAGAAAAGGGAAGAGGAGGCGAACGTAGTTTTGACTGGTACCGTTGAAGAAATCATGAACATGGACCCAGTGCATAATACATACTCGTGCAAGGTAAGCCTGACTGTCCTGACTTGAGTGGATAGATTTATGTTGAGTGAGGTTGTCTACAAAGTAACGATAGTCTTGTCGAAAACGTTACAAAGTATTCAATGTTTCTGTTTCAGGAAGTAGGATACGTGTAAGCCTAACTCCAAAGTGACACCTGTCAAATCATAGCCTATACATGCCATCCCACTTTTCTTCCAAAGCCAACGGTGGCCATTTGAATCAGTGCATCGGTCTTGGTAGGCCTTCTCATACAGTAGTTGAACAAAAGAAGTAATAACAATCTCAACCTTTTCAACAAAGTGGTAACTATTTATTACATATTTATAGGCTAATAAACCCCATTTGAAACATAAAATACTATATCTGTCTTCCTAAGGGAAGCTCAAGTAAACGATATATATATATATATATATATATATATATATATATATATATTTAAACTATAGTGATGTACATAATTGAGCTATATATAAGGCGTTACATTTGTCGTTCTTCAGAAGCTTGTTTTTAAAATGTATTTACAGGCATGAAGTTGTATTTGACAATTGCCTTGTCATAGAGCAGGACACTAAAGATCCATATCCTATGTAGAGAGATTGGAGTAGATTAGAGGTGTCACGTTTTCAGATCGGAACCACTTTACCACCAAATGAGACCGGCCCAAATGGAAACCTGTCCCATGAATATGACATGTCTTCTGTTGCGAATACGGTTATGGTTTAGCAGATACAGTCCAGGAAAGTATGTATTTATTCAACCATGGTACACTGATGTATACAATTTGTCCCTTTAAAGTTTTATCAAAACAAGTGGTTGGAAGAATAAGTGCTTGCATGCATATAAACATGAAATAACTGGAGTCCTGACTTAAATCTGTTTGTTAAACTACAATTGTTGTAAAATACTTTTGATATATATTTGCTTAAAGGTAGACTGCAAAATTACATCATCATAAGCAACAGGGCAAATTTCCACTTGCATACCTCATATCCTAGTTATGATGATGTCACCTTGCTCAGACTACCTTTAACTTGAGGTTACAGCCTGCATGTGAGGAGCCTCAGTAAAGAGCTAAAGAGTCTTTTTCCATGGCCTTGATAAAGGTGAGGGTATGGCGGTACCTGAAAGGTAAGACCATGGTCAACGGCGAGGTTCTTCTGGACGGCGGCAACAAGGTGATGATCGGCGGCTTCGGGGACCCTGTGATATGCGACAACCAGGTTGCCACTGGCGACACGCGCATTTTCTTTGTCAACCTGGCCCCGGAGTACATGTGGCCAGCACATAAGAACGAGCTGATGCTCAACTCCAGCCTGATGAGGATTACCCTGCGTAACCTGGAGGAGGTGGAGCACTGTGTGGACGGTAAGCTGCCATTGTGTTGTCTCCTCTCTCTTTCTCTCTCTCTCTGTCTGTTTTTCAGTCTCAACAGGACGGTATGGAATAGTCAACCCCCTCTCTGTTTAGGTATCCCATATTAGGGATGCACGGACCGGTTTGGGGTTTTGCTTTACCTTACCTAATGCTATTTCAATGTTTGTTTTTTTAAATGTAATAACTGAGTGTTGAAACTCGAAAAATTATGGCAATCGTCCGTTCTTACCGGCAGTAAGCCTTATATGCATGCAAGAGCCTCAGGTGCACACGTACTTTTGTGCCATGAATTTTGCCTGTGAGGCAGTGCGGGTGCCAAAGGCACCTTAGAAATCAACACAAAGTGCAGCTCGTAAGAACTGTTATTGAATCCATTGAAAATACAGTACATGGTCATAAACCAGGTTTCATTCCAACCTTTTAATGCGAGTAAAGTGCATGCTGGATAAAAAATGTCATGAAAGGCCTGATGGAAATTTTTCGGTAAACTTTCCAAGTATCGATAAAAAAAATATGTTAGACAAGGTGGGATCTTTTTCTGTCGGTAAAATTAATTATGTGGAAAATGCCAGTGGAAAAGCTTTTATGTGCGAATATTGATATAATTACCATCATATTGAATTTAACTTGGAGTCACACGATGACATGTGTGGTTCTCCTACTATGACTCATCGGGAAAGCATGCAGTTTATTAGGCTACAGATTAAATAAATGATGAACTTCACAGGGTGGTGAAAGTGCAAGGTGATGAGGTTGATGCTCCTTTCCAATAAATATTAAGGGTCTTATTCTGGTGACATGATAATCGATGCTTGGCTGTCATTTGACAAGTAAAAATAATCTTGCTTTTTTCCATAATAATAATCTCATCATATCGGCTATATGTGCGCTCTAGCCAACAGCGTGCAGATAACGCTGTTGGCTAGAGTGCACATGCCAATACCAGAGTGTATACACTCGCTATATAATGCAAAACATTTTTGTGAGGAAACTATTTTTAGAATGTAGAATATTGGATTGAAATCTAGCTATAGAGGAGAATCATTATTCTGATGAAGGAAAAGGGACTTTTTCACAAAAATAATGTTTTACACGGTGGAAAGGATAATAAATTAGGATTTTTTGGGGGGGAAGTTTGATTGTTTTATACTAAGGTTGGGCGCAATCCAGATTTTCATATTGTCATACCGTCCTTCATACGTTCCAAGATTTACGGTATTACCAGCTTAGTACACAAGGGGGCGCCAAATAAACTACAAAAAAGGCCATTGGGGGTCTAACAAAATTAGCACAAATAATAGCGAATTTCCATGGCGGTTGCTAGCTAAATATGCTAACGAGCGCAAAGAATGGCAATCCAGCTCATAAAGTTATACATATAGGAGCTACCGAATGCCATTTTTGGTGATTTTGGACATTTAAAAGCGAATGTGAACCAGAGACATTGTGGAAATGAACAAAGTTTTGACACATGCTTTTCTGAAGGAAAAACAGTACTGGCACTGGAGCAGCATGTGTACATGATATGTCTGTGAGGAGTCTGGAGTCGCTAGGGCAATGGGCTTGACTACTCAGAGAAGATGGGAGTGTAGCAGACTGGCCAAGAACGGAGAGGAGAAAACAAGGAATTCAAAAGATAGCAGTGGCAGATGTACAGATAACTCATCCAAAGGGCTTTGACTTCTCAAACATGGCAGAAAGCCAACTCAATATGATGCCCCGTCAGCTTATTAATTCAGCCACTTACTTTGATAACTAGCAAGTTAAGCTTAGTTGTCGCGTTAACGCATAATTCTTAATTTTTCACGCAGGAAAAAAGTTCAAAGACATAAGAAATATCTTGCAGCTTTTTTAAAACGAAGATCCTGAAATGCTTCTTATTGTAATTGTAATTTCAGGCACATTTTGTGGTTCAGTTGCACTTCTCCATTTGGATGAGAATTCATGAACGAGCATTCAACCAGCAGACAATGCTCTGACTGATGTGTAGCTTCTTTTTACCAGTACTTTCCTCGCCTGCCTGCTTTTCTCTGGTAAAATGCAATTTTAACGTTAAGCAAAATATTAGGAATTGTTGCTGGCTACATTCTTTCTGTAAAAAACATTAGAAATACGATGGTCATGTATAATAAATACCTTTATTTTTCTTTGTAAGCTCTTTTACTCGTGTGGCTGTCAGCCAAATAGCGTTGCACTTCTGTTGTCATCTGATGAAGATGTTGACTTTCAATATTTACTGAACAAAAATATAAATGCAACATGTCAAGTGTTCGCCCCATGTTTCATACGCTGAAATAAAAGGTCCCAGATATGTTCCATACGCACAAAAAGCTTATTTTTCTCAAATGTGCACAAATGTGTTTACATCGCTGTTAGTGAGCATTTCTCCTTTGCCAAGATAATCCATCCAACCGATAGGTGTGGCATATCAAGAAGCTGATTAAACAGCATGATCATTACACAGGTGCACCTTGTGCTGGGGACAATAAAAGGCCAATCTAAAATGGGAAGTTTTATCACACAACACAATGCCACAGATGTCTCAAATTCTGAGGGAGTGTGCAATTGGCATGCTGACTGCAGGAATGTCCACCAGAGCGATTGCCTTAGAATTGAATGTTAATTTCTCTACCATAAGCCTCCTCCAACGTTGTTTTTGAGAATTTGGCAGTGCATCCAACCGGCCTCATAACCGCAGAACCTGTGTAATCACGCCTGCCTGGACCTCCATATCCGGCTTCTTCACCTGCACGATCGTCTGAGACCAGATTATTTTAAGGTTAGTCTGACAGAGTAGTACAGGGCAGTCACATTGTAAAGATAGGCATCACACTCCCTGCATCACAAGTAAATGGTATCTGAAATATCATAGCTGTAGGGTTACACCCATGACTGTTTCCCAGCACTCAGACAAATAGGGACACCTGAGTCCTCTAAGCAGGTTAGTTGTCATGGTGAAGCTGCTGCGGCCCTGCTCAGGTTAATCGTCTCTCTCTAGGAGGTGGAGGTGTCCCCTTTGATATACACCTTCAGGGACAGTAACTGACCTCCCTGAGACAACCTTTCCCCGTTGTCAGGGGGACGTTTTATGAAGTCAGAAGTAAGCTCTTAAAGTATTTTTTACACATAACCCAGAGCTTTGAGGTATTTACTGGGGACTGCGTTTCTCACACTCTTTTAGCAGTTGACAGTTATGTTCACACCTCTGTTAATGGCAAAGCCGTGGCACCAAAAAGAAACAGCCTCGCGTTTTCTAATTTTACCTAAACAGAGGCAGGAGCAGGAGGAAGCGGACGTGGAGAAGGAATGAATAGATCAGACTTGTCTGTGCTTGAGAACATGCAATCATAAAAATAGTTTTTTGAGGAGCTTCCTGAGTTTGGGGGAAAAAAAGGAGACAAGTAATCCATTTTAGCCAGCTGCAGCTCTAGATACTGAAAACTTCCCCAGTGCAGTGAGAGTTATTGAGAGCTGTCGCTCCTTTTGGCACTTTTTTTGTGAAGAAACCATTTGTCAGGCACTATAAGAAGACCCATACCCGTGACTAATAAGTCCTAACATCTGCCGTGACTATGCCCGTCTCTGCCCTCTTTGCCAGCAAACAAGGCTTGTTGCTGTTCGGCTTCTGCTGGCGCTTGACGATGTTGGCAGCTGGTCAGAAGTTAGAATCCATGGCCTCCATATACAGGCCTCAAAAACGGCCAAATAATTAGTGATGGCAGGTGATTCCAATGGTCGCAGGTTGTTTGCAGTGTTTGGTAGAGTTTGGCACAAATAACATTTTATCTTTCCCGGCACGACACACTGTACTGCTGACATTTTTTCTTCCCTCTTTTCTTATTTTTCAAATTAGGAAATGCACTTGGTCCTGTTTCGTTTCAATATAACCGTATGAAACTTTTCAAACTGTATTCAATGTGAATTTGCAATGTATTTGTTTCATCGCTGTACAATTATTTCACTCAGTCTTTATAGGACAAGGTTAAAACAAATCTAAGTGTACTGATTTTCAGGGGCATAATAGCGATCCACGTCTCTCTTGAGGTTAGACACAAATCTGTATTTGTTTTTTTTGCGGGCCATATTTCACCCAAGGGATTATTTGGCATTCCTCCATCTGATGAAGAGTGAGCTCTGAGGCTTCAGTCCAGTGCAACATTTTAATTAAGACAGTCAAGTCGGATCACATCCTCTGTGTGCAGCCAACCACCATCCAGGAGACTGGGGATGTTAGCACCTTCAGACAAGACTCTACCTGTCGCTGCGCTCAGTGTACCCTCCACTCCTTTCTCCCCATTCTTGACATATCCACAGCTAGGAGAGACCCAGGAATGCCTGGCGGAGCTAGGCGGGGAGGCACATTGTCAAAAAGTGGAGGAAAAAAAGTCTCTGTGTAAGATGCATGGGAGGGAGGAGGAAGGATAAGTGAGGATGAAAGGGGAAGAGAGAGAGAGAGAGAGAGAGAGAGAGAGACCGTGAGGAAATTCTTTGTTCAGGTGTGGACTTGGAATGCTGGAGATGTGTGTTTTTCTTGGCATCTCACGGTCAGGAAGTGCGACCAATGCTCCGTGGCATAGATAGATGCCTAGAGGCATCGTGTTTCGTCCTATCACTCCCCAGAGCTTTAGTGCGGAGGTACAGGCCACTTCAAAACCTCGCACGGGATCACTTGGGCAATGCTTTAATCTCACTAAGAGCAGCCTTCCCCTCAAAGGAATCTTTACAAGACCTCACTAAACACCCGGCCACAGAGTTTCTAAACCCAGAGGCGCAACATCGCGAGACTTCAGGGAATTCTTGCGAAGCAGACCAAGCAGACCAGGCCGGGGTTTGGGGTTTGAGAAGCCAATGAGAGAAGTGAAACATTCTTCCTTAGTTGTTTATTTTCTTGACTTATAAAGACACAACTTAGATTCGGGGCCAATGTCTTAAGTAGTTCAACATGTTATTACTCCAACCTCATGAAAGTGACAAACAGACACGTTTTCATTTTCGTCCAAAACAACTTTATATCAAAGGTGTGCCTTTGATTTGATGGCCTGCACATCAAACGACCGTTTAGACCTGATGACGTGTTTCTGCGCATGAGCTTAGCTAGCCAACGTCGCCATGACATCGCCTACAAGCGTGATCAGGGATTTCTATTGGAGAAGCAGTTTCTGCCTATCTTCATACTGTGCTGTCTTTGACCCGGCACTCTAAAAACACAGCTCCATATTTGTCGCCGTTCAAAGCTGGCCCGCTCCCAACGTGTTATCTCTGTTCACACGGCTCTCAAAGGCAATTCAGAGACTAAATGAAGACCTGAAAAGGGGCAAATGCACCACTTCTGACTGGGACACACATCCCCTTCACACTGTTGACGTTTACCTTGCAGAAGCGGATAAGCGAAGCCTACATCTTCCTCTCCCTATGTTTGCACCTCGAGCGACAACTATTCAGTGAAATGTTAGCATATTCAATTGTTCCCCGCGCACCGAGTTGTCAGATAGTGTGTCAAAATCAAGCAGAGCCATTTGCATGGCTTTGGAAAAACACAATGAGACTGCTGTCTGAAATTGTATGGAGGGATACAAGATTTAACCGAATGCCTGAGGGCTTCATTTTCTGAGAATTGAGAACATGTGAATTGTTACTGTTTGTTGTCATTTGTTTTTTTCTCTCCCTCTGCTGTGTTACTGACAGAGGGGAGAGAGAGGGATGAGAGAGAGAGAGCGAAACCGTGAGGCGAAAGGACATGGACGGAGGGGAGGGGAGGGAGAGGAAGCCCACTTGATGGAGAGGTGTTGAGCGTACAGGGAGATGCTATCTGTCCCAGTCTGTTTATCAGCTGCTTTTGTTTCAACTTCACTTGATGCCAGTAACGTCATTCCTTCAAGGCTCTGTCAGAGGAGAACAACAAAGGGCTGTTTCTTCTTCTTTTTCTTTCTTTTCTTGTTCCATCCTCTTCTCGCTCTCTCAAGGAGGTGACATGCCAGTCAATGGCCACACGGGTGATGCTGTGATGCTGTTTCTGGTCAGTGTGACGTTCCGTCCACCCGTACTACTATAAGTGCTCTGCTCAGTTAAATATCTGCTAGGCGTCGGCCAGGAATTGTCAGTGGATCCCTAGTTCTCTATGGTCAGTGTGTAGTTGCGTAAAGTTTGTCTGATATGTGTATGGCGTTAAGGGCTGAGCAGTATGGGGTTAGTTTGCTAAGCCTGGAGTGCGATGGGGTTCCTGATTTGCCGGCAGGTGGTCTGAGTTAATGACGGGCCTGCAGACAGTCCTGTGGAATGCTCCTCTGGGTGGGTGGGATGTGGGATGACTGTTTAAGGCTTCTACATCTCATTCTCCCTACCTTCACCCCCCTTAGCATTCCTTCAGCAAGCCCCCCCACTAGATCTGCTAAGGTAATGAATAACTGATATGAAATTGAGGGGTTGAACATCTCTTTGTTTGTTCATTTGGACCTTTACAAGGAGCAAGCATTTGTGATTTTCACATGCAGGGCTCATCTTTACTAAATGAAGTTAAGTTGGATCCCTGTTGAGTGAGTCCCAATTTTAAAGGACAATGCCAGTCCTGTCGCATCTAGTGCCAGATTAGTTTATTTTGAGATGGTCTGGATTATTTTGTCTGTGAGGTCAGTTCTTACCTACGGTTTATCAGTGACTCTCAGGAATGCTTGCCCCATTTCTAATTCAGTGTTAATAGAAAACAAATAGTTAACAATACCAGAGTAGACCACCAATCACCACTTTTCTTCCTTATTCTGCACAGATTAGAAGCCCTGTTTTATGTCATGATAGCTATGTAGGTTTTATCTATGTCCCAAAGAGGAGGCGTAGGGGGCATTTGACAAACCGAAAGAAGTGTGAGAGAGTAGTCCTAGACCCAGACAGTCCCACCCAGAAGACTGAGAGAGCAGTGAGGTCTTGTGGTCTTGTGCCTTTCTTTATCCCAATCTACTGGCCATACAAGCTCCCCTTTGTGTTCAGAGAGTCATGGGAAGTCATGTACCCGAGCAGGGTGACTCGAAGGCTTGGACTTTTCTCAGGATACTTCGATGTCTGTGGGTTTGCGTCCCTGGGTGTGTGCGCCTGTGCGTGTCTGTATGTGCGTATAACAGTGTTGTAGTACTCGAGACCAGACTTTTGTACTTGGTCTTGACTTGGTCTCGGATAGTGAGGTCTCGTCATTTCTTCCCGAGGCCAGCGGAGTACAAAAAGTCAATCATCAGCTTCTATTCAGTCAGCGTATATAAACGTCTCTCCAGCCAAATATATACTCTCCTTTCTTGAAACATTAATATCTAATTAACAGCCTTTATATCTATTATAGACAGGTTAGTACAGTGGTGAACCTATAGGCCTTCAGTGGTGAACCAATAGGCCTTCAGTGGTGAACCTATAGGCCTTCAGTGGTGAACCTATAGGCCTTCAGTGGTGAACCTATAGGCCTTCAGTGGCGAACCAATAGGCCTTCAGTGGTGAACCTATAGGCCTTCAGTGGTGAACCTATAGGTCTTCAGTTTGTGACAGGTTAGTAGAGTGGTGAACCTATAGGTCTTCAGTTTGTGACAGGTTAGTACAGTGGTGAACCTATAAGTCTTCAGTGTGACAGGTCAGTACAGTGGTGAACCTATAGGTCTTCAGTTTGTGACAGGTTAGTACAGTGGTGAACCTATAGGTCTTCAGTTTGTGACAGGTTAGTAGAGTGGTGAACCTATAGGTCTTCAGTTTGTGACAGGTTAGTACAGTGGTGAACCTATAGGTCTTCAGTTTGTGACAGGTTAGTACAGTGGTGAACCTATAAGTCTTCAGTGTGACAGGTCAGTACAGTGGTGAACCTATAGGTCTTCAGTTTGTGACAGGTTAGTACAGTGGTGAACCTATAGGTCTTCAGTGTGTGACAGGTTAGTACAGTGGTGAACCTATAGGTCTTCAGTGTGTGACAGGTTAGTACAGTGGTGAACCTATAGGTCTTCAGTGTGTGACAGGTTAGTACAGTGGTGAACCTATAGGTCTTCAGTGTGTGACAGGTTAGTACAGTGGTGAACCTATAAGTCTTCAGTGTGTGACAGGTTAGTAGAGTGGTGAACCTATAGGTCTTCAGTGTGTGACAGGTTAGTAGAGTGGTGAACCTATAGGTCTTCAGTGTGTGACAGGTTAGTAGAGTGGTGAACCTATAGGTCTTCAGTGTGTGACAGGTTAGTACAGTGGTGAACCTATAGGTCCTCAGTGTGTGACAGGTTAGTAGAGTGGTGAACCTATAGGTCTTCAGTGTGTGACAGGTTAGTACAGTGGTGAACCTATAAGTCTTCAGTGTGTGACAGGTTAGTAGAGTGGTGAACCTATAGGTCTTCAGTGTGACAGGTTAGTAGAGTGGTGAACCTATAGGTCTTCAGTGTGACAGGTTAGTAGAGTGGTGAACCTATAGGTCTTCAGTGTGTGACAGGTTAGTAGAGTGGTGAACCTATAGGTCTTCAGTGTGACAGGTTAGTAGAGTGGTGAACCTATAGGTCTTCAGTGTGACAGGTTAGTAGAGTGGTGAACCTATAGGTCTTCAGTGTGACAGGTTAGTAGAGTGGTGAACCTATAGGTCTTCAGTGTGTGACAGGTTCATGATTCTGAAAGGACGGCAACCGTAATACCAGTGCACTCACGTAGGAGAGTGCACTTTTTGTAAAACACAAAGGGCCAGTTGTTTGGTGTAATGAAGGCTATACGCCGGTTTAAGCCGTATACCCACTTTGTTTTCAGTGGGCACTGCTTATACTCACTTCTTAATCCCTCCTGATGCGTATCAATGTAGTGTAGTGGAGGTATATGGCTCAATTATGTAGAACAATAGAGAAATCATGCTAAGTAGCCTACACAATTGCAAAGCACAGTGAAATATATTCATTTGTGCATCACACACACAGCCTTGTTTCAGTGGAATATCATCTGCAGGCGGCAAGAGTGTGCAGCGCTCAACTGGTGTTAGCATGGTGCAGCTCTCAACTGGTTTTAGCATGGTGCAGCTCTCAACTGGTTTTAGCATGGTGCAGCTCTCAACTGGTTTTAGCATGGTGCAGCTCTCAACTGGTGTTAGCATGGTGCAGCTCTCAACTGGTTTTAGCATGGTGCAGCTCTCAACTGGTTTTAGCATGGGGCAGCTCTCAGCTGGTTTTAGCATGGTGCAGCTCTCAACTGGTTTGAGCATGGTGCAGCTCTCAACTGGTTTTAGCATGGTGCAGCTCTCAACTGGTTTTAGCATGGTGCAGCTCTCAACTGGTTTTAGCATGGTGCAGCTCTCAACTGGTTTTAGCATGGCGCAGCTCTCAACTGGTGTTAGCATGGTGCAGCTCTCAACTGGTTTTAGCATGGTGCAGCTCTCAACTGGTTTTAGCATGGTGCAGCTCTCAACTGGTTTTAGCATGGTGCAGCTCTCAACTGGTGTTAGCATGGTGCAGCTCTCAACTGGTTTTAGCATGGTGCAGCTCTCAACTGGTGTTAGCATGGTGCAGCTCTCAACTGGTGTTAGCATGGTGCAGCTCTCAACTGGTATTAGCATGGTGCAGCTCTCAACTGGTTTTAGCATGGTGCAGCTCTCAACTGGTTTTAGCATGGTGCAGCTCTCAACTGGTTTTAGCATGGTGCAGCTCACAGAAGAATGACATCGGTAGCTGGTAGTGTAGGAAAGACTTTCAACTTATATCTACCAATATCTACCAGTAAATACTAACTATGTTAAAAATAGGTACCAGGTATTGAAAAAGTTTCATCCGAAGTGTTGGTTAGTAGGCTATTTGTGATGCGCAATTGTCATCATGCATCAGGGGCATAGACATGGATGGGCCTGGGTGGACAGAGGCCCACCCACTTGGGAGCCAGGCCTTGACAGGCCCACCAAATCAGATTGATGTGGTGGAAGCATTGTTGTGGATTTACACCATCACATTTCTTCATGTTTTTATATTTATAAAAAGGTGTGATTTTGAGATTGAAAATCTTCACAATTTATTGGAAAACTCCAGTTCCACTCACCAGATGATGATCATTTGAAACTTTTTGTTGAAAGTTAACAGAAGAAGCTAACAAATTAGCAACAACATCCTATTTGATAACACCTGCTGCAACCTCTGCAAACTATCCGACAACAAAAGCTAGCTAGCTAGGTCATGGGAAAACTACTGCTCGCTATTGCGCAGTGACCTTTTGTCCTTCAAGAACGCAGAAGTTTCCATACGTTTTTGTAAAAATGGTCCCACTCATTAAGTCAATGTTCATCATATATGCATAGTCACATTAACCATATATACATGTACATACTACCTCAATCAGCCTGACTAACCGGTGTCTGTATGTAGCCTCGCTACTTTTGTAGCCTCGCTACTGTATAAAGCCTGTCTTTTTACTGTTGTTTTATTTCTTTACCTACCTATTGTTCACCAAATACCTTTTTTGCACTATTGGTTAGAGCCTGTAAGATAGCATTTCACTGTAAGGTCTACTACACCTGTTGTATTCGGCGCACATGACAAATAAACTCTGATTTGATTTGATTGGTTGATTCCACTTTCACTCCAAAATATTGCCCTGATACAGTTGAATGGCAGATGCCTTGATTTAGCTTTTGATGGCCTAGCCAATGGCTGACGTAGCCCTTTCCATTCCAAAAAACTGAAGAGATTAAATCAAAACATAATTGAAAATAATAATATGATAATCATTATTATTATGTTATAATAATTATTTTATAAATCCTTAGCCCTTCTCTGAAGGCGTAGAAGGCCCATTGTGTTAGGTTTAGTAATATTTTACCTCAACAATATTTGACCTCAGTTTTTCACTATTCTGAAAGTCTAAAGAATCCACATGTTGTTTTGAAATATGAACACAGAAATACTGGACATGAGCCTCCCGGGTGGCGCAGTGGTCTAAGGCACTGCATCGCAGTACTAGCTGTGCCACCAGAGACAGTAACTGCTAATGTTGTTTTGAAATATGAACACAGAAATACAAGACAGTAACTACCACATGTTGTTTTGAAATATGAACACAGAAATACTGGACATGAATGAGCCTCCCGGGTGGCGCAGTGGTCTAAGGCACTGCATCGCAGTGCTAGCTGTGCCACCAGAGACTCTGGGTTTGAGCCCAGGCTCTGTCGCAGCCGGCCGCGACCGGGAGGTCCATGGGGCGACGCACAATTGGCCTTGCGTCGTCCGGGTTAGGGAGGGTTTGCCCGGTAGGGATATCCTTGTCTCATTGCGCATTGACTTCTGTGGTGGGCCGGGTGCAGTGCACGCTGACTAGGTCGCTAGATGTACGGTGTTTCCTCCGACACATTGGTGCGGCTGACTTCCGGGTTGGAGGCACGCTGTGTTAAGAAACAGTGCGGCTTGGTTGGGTTGTGTTTCGGAGGACGCATGGCTCTCGACCTTCGTCTCTCCCGAGCCCGTACAGGAGCTGTAGCGATGAGACAAGATAGTAATTACTAACAATTAGATACTATGAAATTGGGGAGAAAAAGGGGGGAAAAAATAAAGAAATACTGGACATGTTGAACTCTTATTATGGTGGTGATTAGACAAAGTTACAATCATGGTGTTGAATTGGACTAGCATCTTTCTGGTCTTGGTTTCGACTCGATCTCGGACCCCTTGTCCCCCTCCGGTCTTGGTCTTGACTCGGCCTTCCTCCCCCCCTCCGGTCTCGGTCTTGACTCGGCCTCACCCCAACCTCCGGTCTTGGTCTTGACTCGGCCTCGCCCCCCCTCCGGTCTTGGTCTTGGCTCGGCCTCGCCCCCCCTCCGGTCTTGACTCGGCCTCGCCCCCCCTCCGGTCTTGGTCTTGACTCGGCCTCGCCCCCCCTCCGGTCTTGGTTTTGACTCGGCCTCGCCCCCCCCTCCGGTCTTGGTCTTGACTCGGCCTCGCCCCCCCTCCGGTCTTGGTCTTGACTCAGCCTCGGCCTCAGCCTCGCCCCCCCCCTCCGGTCTTGGTCTTGACTCGCCTCGATTTGCTCCGGTCTTGGTCATGAATCGGTCTCGCTTTAGTTGGTCTCAAACACAACACTGGCATATAATGTGTGAATGTGTTTTCGCAGTGAAGAGAGTGTGGAGAGGCAGTGAGAAGATAATGAGTATTGGAGGGGCGAGCAACAAATACTGACAAAGGCAGAGAGATCTACCTGTTTGCCAGCTACCCCTAAGTCTCCAGAGTTATTATACTTTTAGATTTTAATAAATAAATTGTGGGAGCGCAGTGCCTGCCAGGAATAGCGATGAAGGGCTACAAATGAAAAATCCATGAAAGACAGGAGGGAGAGTGAACGAGAGGGAGAGAGAGGAGGGGACCACTTCACCTTACCCTGACTCACTGCCCTACCCGTGACTCTGTCTGTTTGGTTAATGATAAGAATCACTGATGGAATTGATGTCTCATAGAGATCCATATACAGTCAGACACCCTAGGTCTGTCACTCTGTTCACTAGCATAGTACAATCAGACACCATAGGCCTGTCACTCTGTTCACTAGCATAGTACAGTCAGACACCATAGGTCTGTCACTCTGTTCACTAGCATAGTACAGTCAGACACCAAAGGTCTGTGACTCTGTTCACTAGCATAGTACAGTCAGACACCATAGGTCTGTCACTCTGTTCACTAGCATAGTACAGTCAGACACCATAGGTCTGTCACTCTGTTCACTAGCATTGTACAGTCAGACACCATAGGTCTGTCACTCTGTTCACTAGCATAGTACAGTCAGACACCATAGGTCTGTCACTCTGTTCACTAGCATAGTACAGTCAGACACCATAGGTCTGTCACTCTGTTCACTAGCATAGTACAGTCAGACACCATAGGTCTGTCACTCTGTTCACTAGCATAGTACAGTCAGACACCATAGGTCTGTCACTCTGTTCACTAGCATAGTACAGTCAGACACCATAGGTCTGTCACTCTGTTCACTAGCATAGTACAGTCAGACACCATAGGTCTGTCACTCTGTTCACTAGCATAGTACAGTCAGACACCATAGGTCTGTCACTCTGTTCACTAGCATAGTACAGTCAGACACCATAGGTCTGTCACTCTGTTCACTAGCATAGTACAGTCAGACACCATAGGTCTGTCACTCTGTTCACTAGCATTGTACAGTCAGACACCATAGGTCTGTCACTCTGTTCACTAGCATATACATTTAGACACAATGCCATATATACTGAACAAAAATATAAACGCAACATGCAACAATTTCAAACATTTTACTGAGTTACAGTTCATAAAAGGAAATCAGTCAATTGAAATAAATTCATTAGGCCCTAATCTATGGATTTCACATGACTGGGGAGCCGGGCCCAGCCAATCAGAATGAGGTTTTCCACACAAAAGGGCTTTATTACAGACAGAAATATTACAGGAGAAATGCTCACTAAATTTGAGATACGTTTTTTCACCTCATAACACATGGGACCAACACTTTACATGTTGCGTTTATATTTTTGGTCAGTGTGTAATCTTAATGTAAAATCTCCAAAAATATACAAATGGTATTTTGTGATGTTGTAGTGGAGTTCCGTGTGGAGACAGTAGACCAAATTTGAGTTGATGCCAAGGCCCTCGTCTAGCATTCAAGTGAGAATGATCTGGTTAGAGGAATGATGAACCTCGCCCCATTTCATATTGTCAGTTGTCATCTCAAGCATTTTATAATAGTTGTAAGCCATAAAGACTGCACTAGCAGTCTTTACCTTTGAATTCTTTACCCTTAGGGCACAATTATGAAACACTCAATAGGGCTCAATGCCACTCATACAACAGTTCATGGAGTGGTCTGGTCTTGAACACCTCCTTGGGCTGTACAGAGAGAGATAACTATTCTGGGAATATGCGTTACTCAGAACTCCATACTGTAGGATTGGCCCTGAACCCCTTTCGCAGGCTGAAGCCCAAACTTGTAGCATTCCTTTAAAGAAATGCAATCCTTTGAAATTGATTTAGATGGTTTACGTTGGTGGACTTAGTTACTCCTGTAACTCCTTCAAGTGTCATTTTATACCTCTTAAAAAAAACAAAAAAAAAAAAATATATATATTATTCACCCAGTACACATATTGCACACAATGGCAGTGTAGAAAAGCACCAAAGGGACATCAGTGCTACTGGCCTTCATCTTCTAAGGTGACCATTGAAACAATAAATAATGAAATGCATGAGCCATCTGCATGTGAGGAAGGTGTACAGTACAGGCCTCTGAGACATGAGCTAATCTAAGTTGTTTGGAAAAGGAAACTCTGACTGACCCAGCAGGCTCCCGGACTTCATATGAACAGTGAACCGGAACCCCCTCCCCCCAGGATCCCAGTCTTACCAGACACAAAGGCCAGAGGGGTAATCACAGCCCCGCCGCGGGACTGTAGTGCGGGATATGGACTTCCTCGGGATCTGAAATCTACCGCGTCATTCCAATTCCGACCTCCTGATTCTACGGCTGGATGCGAGCGTAGCTGCTTATAAGTAGCTGCTTATTGCTGCTTACTGTAAACATGCCGAAGGCACCAGGGTTAAAGGGGAGGCTTACGACGAGCCCTCGAGGGGATTGTAAGACTAATGTCATTTAAGTTTGGGTTAAGGTTAGCTCGACTGTCAGTCTAGGACAGAGTATGGGATATTGGATGATAGGGGAGACTGTTTGCTGATAAAAACCTTGTGCAGTTTTGCCTAAAATGAGCCATTTCTCAGGTTGTCAATCTCTTGTTTCTTATCTTATGTTTATCCAACTGCATTCAAGCAGAGAATTCATCATTCTGAGTTGAAAAATATACAGCTAGAGGCTGGGTCGTGTTGCCCCATGGTCAATATGTCAACCAGGGAATGTGCAATGCATTTTCCCCTCCCTGCTTCCTCTAGCTCATCTGCTAGACTGAATTAAACCTGAGCCACAATGCATGATAATAGAATCACTCGCCTGTATTGAGAAACAGGAAGAACCCAATTACAAGGACAAATCTCCCTTTCCCGATGTGGAGGTGGTCTGACTTGGTGTTGGTCAATATATAAACATTCCCTGCTGGCACCCGTAGTGTAGCAGGGATAGTTAGTTGGTAGCCTTTGGGATGCTACTGTATTCCTAATACAACTGTTCTAGCTTTTCTATGTCCTGGCATCTGCTGCAGTTTCTCTCTTTCTTTGATGTTTGGAATGCACTGTGGCTGGCACTACACGGTAGATGTAGTTGGCTTCAGGAGCAATTGCAATGTATTTAGGCTAGTTACAAACCCTGTTGCTTCTGCTTGTGGGCCCTCTGTCTTATCAATGTGAGTTTCTCCAGACTGCCCTATAGTACTGTATAGAGGCTGTTAGAGGTTCTGGTTTGCTGGTGTAGGGCCCACGTTCGCACACCACACAATGACATGGAGTGATGCACAGGCCTTTCCTTTCCTTTTGCTCCTCCACCATCGCTCACGTCGCTATCACTTCCTGTTCTCCCCCTCTATCCCTCCCTCCATCCTGGAGGGTTGACCTTGATGAGAAAAACATCAAGACCCTCTCTCTTCCCGGTGTCAGGTATTTGGGGCTCCTGCTTTGTGGGAAGGAGGACTCTTTCCTAGCAGTCTCTCTCCATCTGTCCCCCTGCCATCACTCCTCTCTGTATGTCTAACTCGTTGTCGGTCTTTTGAGTTATATTGTATTTATTTTGGTATGTCTGCTTACCTGTACATGTGTCTATCCACCTCTCAGCGCATCCGTCTAGCTCTAGCATCGATCCATTCCTCTCCCCCTTCTCCCATATTTCTCTCCTCGAACCTCTCCACATCCTGTCTGTTTCTGGAGATCTGGGCAGAGGAGGTGACCTCCCTCTGTCTTTTTTCCCACACTCCCACTCCTCTGTGTCTCAGAGTCCATCCAAGGCCCTCTCGGTTCACCTGTAATTAGGCTGGAATCTGGACAGTAAAGCTGCCAGCCACAGCCTAATAACCAGGTGCAGCCTCCAGACCGCCAGACTTGAGCCGTGCAGGTTCAAAAACAAGTGGGATTGACCTACTTTCATATCTCCCTATTCCTGATGTTCTATCTCGAGAAGATGTGTGAGATGCATGTCGTGTAAGTCACAACCCCATCGAGCAAGACTTTGATCGTAAATGGCGATGGAGCTGCCCTGCACTGTGTGTGTGTGTTGGGCAAGCGTACATGTGTATGGGTGTACGTGGAACACAGTATGTGTATACTGTGCAAGGCCCTGCGATGACACTCCTCTGTGGTGGTAGGGCAGCTTTCTCTGAGGCCTCAGGAATGTGCCTCTCTCTCGCTTTCTCTCTCACTCGCTTTATCCAGTGTGTGTGCCCACCCACTGGCACCCCTGAGCCAAGAGATTTGGCTGGCTACAGTAAAGTGGCCTGGCCGATCCTGTTGTTTTAGCCAACAATGGCAAGGAAGTGGTGGCTTTCAGAGGCAAACAGAGATATCTGGATGAGGTTGTCTCAGTGGCGCACGCACGCACGCACACACACACACACACACACACACACACACACACACACACACACACACACACACACACACACACACACACACACCACACACACACACACACACTGCCTGTGTCTTTGACCTCACGATTGAGTGTTTAGGACAGCTCTCACACAGCTCTTTGATTAATCTAACTCGTAAAAAAAATAATTTCAACAAATTATATTTTAATCTCTAAAGTATATGTCAGAGGATAGGCTGTAGTTCTTGGGATGTGAAGCACAGCCCATTGGCGATGAATGGGAACAGCCACTTGTAGCAACCCCTCATCAGTACAGTGATCACTTGAGGGATGGAGCAATACGCTTCTGTTTGCAATCAACATGGTTCCATCAGTCACACAGAAAGACTGTCTATTGATGCACAGCACTTGAGAGAGAGAAGCGGGAGGGAGGGTAAGAGCAAGGGAGAGAGTGACAGAAAATGGGGGAAAGAGAGGGGGAGTAGAAAGTATAGAGGGGTGTAGGAGGAAAGGGGGAGAAACCGAGCGTTATACAGAAATAAGAGTGGGAGACACACGAGGCAGTTAGAAATGAGGGGGGAATGGGAGAGTGAGAAAGAGGGGTGCAGCCGGGAGAAATGTGACGGAAAGAGGGAGAAAGAGAGGGAGGGAGGGAACAACAGAGGGAAGGAGCAGGAGATATGGAGGGAGAACTGAGCAAGGGAAAGGGAGCAAGAGAGAAACGGGTGCAGCAGGGAGAGTAAAGAGAGGGAGAGAGGGAGAAACGGGTGCAGCAGGGAGAGTTAAGAGAGGGAGAGAGGGAGAAACGGGTGCATCAGGGAGAGTTAAGAGGGAGAGAGGGAGAAACGGGTGCAGCAGGGAGAGTTAAGAGAGGGAGAAACGGAGAGGTGCAGTAGGGAGAATTAAGAGAGGGAGAAACGGGTGCAGCAGGGAGAGTTAAGAGAGGGAGAGAGGGAGAAACGGGTGCAGCAGGGAGAATTAAGAGAGGGAGAAACGGAGCGGTACAGTAGGGAGAATTAAGAGAGGGAGAAACGAAGCGGTGCAGTAGGGAGAATTAAGAGAGGGAGAAACGGAGCGGTGCAGTAGGGAGAATTAAGAGAGGGAGAAAAGAAGTGGTGCAGTAGGGAGAATTAAGAGAGGGAAAAACGGAGCGGTGCAGTAGGGAGAATTAAGAGAGGGAGAAAAGAAGTGGTGCAGTAGGGAGAATTAAGAGAGGGAGAAACGGAGCGGTACAGTAGGGAGAATTAAGAGAGGGAGAAACGAAGCGGTGCAGTAGGGAGAATTAAGAGAGGGAGAAACGGAGCGGTGCAGTAGGGAGAATTAAGAGAGGGAGAAAAGAAGTGGTGCAGTAGGGAGAATTAAGAGAGGGAGAAACGGAGCGGTGCAGTAGGGAGAATTAAGAGAGGGAGAAAAGAAGTGGTGCAGTAGGGAGAATTAAGAGAGGGAGAAACGGAGCGGTGCAGTAGGGAGAATTAAGAGAGGGAGAAACGAAGCGGTGCAGTAGGGAGAATTAAGAGAGGGAGAGAGGGAGAAAATAAGTGGTGCAGTAGGGAGAATTAAGAGAGGGAGAAACGAAGCGGTGCAGTAGGGAGAATTAAGAGAGGGAGAAACGGAGCGGTGCAGTAGGGAGAATTAAGAGAGGGAGAAACGGAGCGGTGCAGTAGGGAGAATTAAGAGAGGGAGAAACGGAGCGGTGCAGTAGGGAGAATTAAGAGAGGGAGAAACGAAGCGGTGCAGTAGGGAGAATTAAGAGAGGGAGAGAGGGAGAAAAGAAGTGGTGCAGTAGGGAGAATTAAGAGAGGGAGAGAGGGAGAAAAGAAGTGGTGCAGTAGGGAGAATTAAGAGAGGGAGAGAGGGAGAAAAGAAGTGGTGCAGTAGGGAGAATTAAGAGAGGGAGAGAGGGAGAAAATAAGTGGTGCAGTAGGGAGAATTAAGAGAGGGAGAGAGGGAGAAAAGAAGTGGTGCAGTAGGGATAATTAAGAGAGGGAGAGAGGGAGAAAAGAAGTGGTGCAGTAGGGAGAATTAAGAGAGGGAGAAACGGATCGGTGCAGTAGGGAGAATTAAGAGAGGGAGAAACGGAGCGGTGCAGTAGGGAGAATTAAGAGAGGGAGAGAGGGAGAAAAGAAGTGGTGCAGTAGGGAGAATTAAGAGAGGGAGAAACGGAGTGGTGCAGTAGGGAGAATTAAGAGAGGGAGAAACGGAGTGGTGCAGTAGGGAGAATTAAGAGAGGGAGAAACGGAGCGGTGCAGTAGGGAGAATTAAGAGAGGGAGAAACGGAGCGGTGCAGTAGGGAGAATTAAGAGAGGGAGAAACGGAGCGGTGCAGTAGGGAGAATTAAGAGAGGGAGAGAGGGAGAAACGGAGCGGTGCAGTAGGGAGAATTAAGAGAGGGAGAGGGAGAAAAGAAGTGGTGCAGTAGGGAGAATTAAGAGAGGGAGAGAGGGAGAAAATAAGTGGTGCAGTAGGGAGAATTAAGAGAGGGAGAAACGGAGCAGTGCAGTAGGGAAAATTAAGAGAGGGAGAAACGGAGCGGTGCAGTAGGGAGAATTAAGAGAGGGAGAAACGGAGCGGTGCCGTAGGGAGAATTAAGAGAGGGAGAAACGGAGCGGTGCAGTAGGGAGAATTAAGAGAGGGAGAGAGGGAGAAACGGAGCGGTGCAGTAGGGAGAATTAAGAGAGGGAGAGAGGGAGAAACGGAGCGGTGCAGTAGGGAGAATTAAGAGAGGGAGAGAGGGAGAAACGGAGCGGTGCAGTAGGGAGAATTAAGAGAGGGAGAGAGGGAGAAACGGAGCGGTGCAGTAGGGTGAATTAAGAGAGGGAGAGAGGGAGAAACGGAGCGGTGCAGTAGGGTGAATTAAGAGAGGGAGAGAGGGAGAAACGGAGCGGTGCAGTAGGGTGAATTAAGAGAGGGAGAGGGAGAAACGGAGCGGTGCAGTAGGGAGAATTAAGAGAGGGAGAGAGGGAGAAACGGAGCGGTGCAGTAGGGTGAATTAAGAGAGGGAATCGGGCCAGCAGCTACCCTGCTTTGTGTTGAGCCCTTTATTATCCACGCTGAGATGAAGTCATTCCAAGACCAGCCAGCGAGACGCTCCACTGCTCCTCCCGGGGTTACTTACTCTCCTCTCCAGTGGCTGTCTCCCATTTCTTTGTGTATGTATGTGTGTGAGAAAAATCGAGCGTTATCTGGTCTTTGCTTCTGCCGCTGCTGTTTTACGTGCGTGTGTGAGATATGTGTGTGCCTGCTTGCGTGTGTCATATGTAGCCTTGCCTTCCAGAAAGTGCTAGAAGAGCAGACAGAAGAAGACAGAATACCTAATTGTTGAACTAATAGTCGTGGCTCTCCTGTTGTTGCTTTAGTTTCACTCCAGGAGTGTGGGAAGCCCAGCAAAACAATGACTGATTGAGCTTCCACCCCTGCGAGCAGCCTCCTGGCATTTCCCAGGGAAAGTATAATCTCTCAAAATGTTCGCCTGAAGGAAGAATTCTCATGATCGGGTACAACACCTACTGCCTGCGGTGTACCCGAACCCACCTCTCAAATCGTTGCTTTTCTCCTGACTCACACCATTAGCTAACTCACCTGTCTCACTTTGGAGAGCCTCTCCATGGATATTACCATACGGCAGTGTCAGCCATTTGGGGGTTGATACACGTTTACAGTTCCTACTGAAAGTTGAACTCTACCTATTCCTGACATGCTCTATAAAACTGTCTTTTTTCCCCCCTGGGAGTAAGTGCATAGAAGCCTGCTCTTGGAAAGCACTTGGAATGAGAGATTGGAAAGTGCTCTCCCAAAATATATGAGGATGAAGATAGTGTGGGAATGTAGAGGGTGAGTTTGGCACACTTTGGCTCTTTCTCACTTTTCTATGAGCAAATGATGTTGAATTTCAGGCCTACATTGAAAACACTGAAGAACTAGAAGGCCCCATAGTTCAACGCATAAAGGTATCGCTGCAATGCAGCCTCGGGACAAGTCGGATTGCGCAGCACTGTCTTCGATTGAAAATGAAAATGTAATCCGTCTTTCATTGGCTGCCTGCAAAGGAGGAACAAGGCAAATGCCTGTCAAGCTGCATACCACTGTAAACAATATATTGAGATTCAGTCAAAATGACTCATTTTATGTGGTTGTTGATCTACGTTTTTATTGAATGCACTAACGGAAGTTTTTCAGGATAAAAGCGTCTGCTATATGATCCAAATTGTAAATGTATAAAATGTGCTGGGTATTATTCTTATGAGTGCCAAGTCAACTAAAAATAATTGTTGAGTTGGACAATTGTTGTTGTTGTGTGGACTTCAACTCACTCAAAATGCCAACTTAATAAACCAAGTTGAATCAACAAAGGTCAACGTGTTTACTCAACTTAGAAATTCACAACCAAAAAGTGAAGTCAACTGAAACAACATAACAGCTGTATTGACTAAAACAGTTACGTTAAGTTGCCTTCAACTTATTTTGGGGGGGCAGAACTCGTAAGAATAATACCCAGCACATTTTATACATTTACAATTTGGATCATATAATAGACGCTTTTATCCTGAAAAAGTTCAGTTAGTGCATTCAATAAAAACGTAGATCAACAACCACATGTACAAAGTAACAAGTAAAATGTTTCTTGAACCTTTACTGAGAATGTTATTGTAGTTAAATTGGTATGTGGGTTGGGTGACATTACTGAGTGCACGACCAGTTTTTAAACTGGCGAAAAAGCTCATACATGAGCAAGAGAGAAAAAGAGAGAGCAAGAGAGAAAAAAAGAGAGCAAGAGAGAAAAAGCTCATACATGAGCAATAGAGAAAAAGCTCATACATGAGCAATAAAGAAAAAGCTCATACATGAGCAAGAGAGAAAAAGCTCATACATGAGCAAGAGAGAAAAAGCTCATACATGAGCAATAGAGAAAAAGAGAGAGCAAGAGAGAAAAAGCTCATACATGAGCAAGAGAGAAAAAGCTCATACATGAGCAATAGAGAAAAAGAGAGAGCAAGAGAGAAAAAGCTCATACATGAGCAATAAAGAAAAAGCTCATACATGAGCAATAGAGAAAAAGCTCATACATGAGCAAGAGAGAAAAAGCTCATACATGAGCAATAGAGAAAAAGAGAGAGCAAGAGAGAAAAAGCTCATACATGAGCAATAAAGAAAAAGCTCATACATGAGCAATAGAGAAAAAGCTCATACATGAGCAAGAGAGAAAAAGCTCATACATGAGCAATAAAGAAAAAGCTCATACATGAGCAAGAGAGAAAAAGCTCATACATGAGCAAGAGAGAAAAAGCTCATACATGAGCAATAGAGAAAAAGAGAGAGCAAGAGAGAAAAAGCTCATACATGAGCAAGAGAGAAAAAGCTCATACATGAGCAATAGAGAAAAAGAGAGAGCAAGAGAGAAAAAGCTCATACATGAGCAATAAAGAAAAAGCTCATACATGAGCAATAGAGAAAAAGCTCATACATGAGCAAGAGAGAAAAAGCTCATACATGAGCAATAGAGAAAAAGAGAGAGCAAGAGAGAAAAAGCTCATACATGAGCAATAAAGAAAAAGCTCATACATGAGCAATAGAGAAAAAGCTCATACATGAGCAAGAGAGAAAAAGCTCATACATGAGCAATAAAGAAAAAGCTCATACATGAGCAATAGAGAAAAAGCTCATACATGAGCAAGAGAGAAAAAGCTCATACATGAGCAATAGAGAAAAAGAGAGAGCAAGAGAGAAAAAGCTCATACATGAGCAAGAGAGAAAAAGCTCATACATGAGCAAGAGACAGATGGGAGCTTAATGTTCCCTACTGAAATCTTTATTATAATAATCACTGTTAGGGTTGTTTAGTACATGAATATATAGTCTACTTAACTTGATAGTAAGTTAGATTAATGGAAAATATGACGTAATTACAAAATGGAGGCAAGTTATCTCTACTAAAACCTAAATTGATTCAACTATAAATCGTAGGTTATATCGACTAACTGTAAATTTGACTTAAGTTTATTTTATTAGTCATAAGTAAATGTGGTGTTGTTTAGGATAAACTCTACAATTAAAGTTCATATAGCTAAAGTTGAAATTGGTTCAACTAGGAATAGTAGTTATACTGAAAATGGTGAAGTTGACTTAACTGTCTTTTATTAGTCAAAGTAAATATGATGTAAGTTGGGATAGCTTGAAATGTAAAGTTGATAGAGCTTGAAAAAAGGCCATGCACCTTTATCTCTGGAAATAATAAGTTGAAACAACTCATTTTTTTACAGTGCATAAGGGTCAAACAAACTCTGCTATAATTCTAGCTATAGAATTAGGTGCTATTGGATATACACTATATATACAAAAGTATGTGGACACCACTTCAAATGAGTGGATTCGGCTATTTCAGACAGTTGTTTAAAATTGAACACACAGCCATCCAATCTCCATAGACAAACACTGGCAGTACAATGGCCTTACTGAAGAGCTCAGTTACTTTCAGCTTGGCACCGTCATAAGATGCTGCCTTTCCAACAAGTCAGTCAAATTTCTGCTCTGCTAGAGCTGCCCCGGTCAACTGTAAGTGCTGTTATTGTGAAGTGGAAACGTCTAGGAGCAACAACGGCTGAACGAACGGGACCGCTGAGTGCTGAAGCGTGTAGCGCGTAAAAATCGTCTATCCTCGGTTGCAACACACACTACCGAGTTCCAAACGGCCTCTGAAAGCAACGTCAGCACAATAACTGTTCGTCGGGAGCTTCATGAAATGGGTTTCCATGGCCGAGCAGCCGCACACAAGCCTAAGATCACCATGCTCAATGCCAAGCGTCGGCTGGAGTGATGTAAAGCTCACTGCCATTGGACTGGAGCAGTGGGAACGCGATCTCTGGAGTGATGAATCACACTTCACCATCTAGTAGTCCGGGATTCCAGGAGAACAGTACCTGCCCCAATGCATAGTACCAACTGTTTGTTGGAGGAGGAATAATGGTCTGAGGCTGTTTTTAATGGTTTGGGCTAGGCCCTTAGTTCCAGTAAAGGGAAATCTTAACGCTATAGCATACAATGACATTCAAGACAATTTGGTGCTTCCAACTTTGTGGCAACAGTATGGGAAGGCCCTTTCCTGTTTCAGCATGGCAATGCCCCCGTGCACAAAGCGAAGTCCATACAGAAATGGTTTGTCGAGATCGGTGTGGAAGAACTTGACTGGCCTGCACAGAGCCCTGACCTCAACCCCATCAAACACCTTTGGAATGAATTGGAACACCGACTGCGAGTCAGGCCTAATCGCCCAACATCAGTGCCAGACCTCACTAATGCTCTTGTGGCTGAATGGAAGCAAGTCCCCGCAGCAATGTTCCAACATCTAGTGGAAAACCTTCCCAGAAGAGTGGAGGCTGTATTCATATAGTTCTTTGCTGGTCTGCAATGACAACAACAGTACTCCTAGTCCACAATGTGGAAATGATAAGAGCACTGCATCTACTTTTCCTAACATGAAAATGCCTTATAAGTAAGGAGGACAGAGGAATACAGGCGAATGAGATATGGCATCTGATACACACAGCCAATAAAAATTCCTACGGAATTCCCCTGTCCTTTATCCTACATGGTTCAATGCCAAACTTTTCAGGGCAGGTTGACATGGGCGGATCTTATATTCCTCACTTATTTTTCCTGTAAATCAGCTAGAAACTGTCAAGTCACAGGTCTACCATCGCCTGGGGGGAGAAAGGTAGCAGTGGTTGGGTCAAAGTGCAGGGGTTAAGTTAGGGGCAGGCATGTGGATACCCGTATGCCTGGAGTTGTAAGAGTTGAAACCCTCTGGAAAAAAGGGGCGACACTTGAAGGAACCGAGAAGATTTTTTGCTCTGCCTATTGCGACTCGCATGGCTTTGTTGGACTATTTGGTCGAGGTGTTTGCTCACCAGCAACAGCTAGATCCCTTGACCCTCCATTTGAACAAAACTGTGAGGCGTTTGGAGTGGAGGCATTTGGATGTGTGTGGCCCTTCTCTCAGACCTGGTCGTGTCTCTCTCTTTCTCTCCCTTTCTCTCTTTCTTTCCTTCTTTCTTTCTTTCTTTCTTTCCTTCTTTCTTTCTTTCTTTATTTCTTTCTTTCTTTCTTTCTTTCTTTCTTTCTTTCTTTCTTTCTTTCTTTCTCTCTATCTCGGCTCAGCCATGTCTTTGCAGATTGAACTGGCTGCCAGGATGCTAGTGGAATCTTGATCAGGGCACATTTACATGGAGACAATGGGGGAAGTTCAAGTGATTTCTCCTTGCTTTCTCTCCCTCTCCCAGGCCTATTTCGCCCTCTTTGCCCCTCATTCCCTCCCTCTCCACCTCAGTCTTTTTGCCCGGATTCTCTCTTCTTTGTGGGTTGGTGTCTTCGGAGAGAGAAGAAGAAGAATCGGAGGTAGGATGGAGGAGAGCAGCTCTTCTACAGTAGAGGGCCCTGAATGGGCTTAGACTTCATCAGTGCTAAAGAGGACAGGCCCCTCTCAATACCCCCATAATAATGAACTCCACACACATGCACACACGTGCAAGGCTGAACACACACAGGGCCACACACACACGCACACACACACGCACGCACGCACGCACACACACACACACACACACACACACACACACACACACACACACACACACACACACGCACGCGCGCGCGCACGCACACGCACTCCGGTTTAAACAGGCTGTTGGGAGCAGGACCTGCCTTCTGTCACTGTCTGTTTGATTACCAGTATACATAATAATCCTCCTTATGCATGTCATCACACCGTACATAATCATAAATTAGTATGAGCTTGATTTAGCATCATGTCCAGTGTCATACTAATTGGAGTTGAAATGCTGATACTCTCTGAGAGTACGTCATGTCCGTTACGGTGCACTTGGCTTATAAGAGTCACCGATATGACCTATACTGTACGTGTTAGAAGTCAAACAGTCCTCTACTTGTACCATGTACTTTTCAATTGGTTAAAATAATTCAATCTTCCAGGAGGGATGTGATTGTCACCGGACGAGGGTGTTCTAGTGAAGTCAGACGTGGTTCTATCAACACGTTAGGCTTGCCGCCTCAGCTGGCGTTCCAGCACCCGTATCATTCGTTCAGATGAAAACGATAACAAATCAGGAGTTCTCCTATCATACCGAAGGGCCTCGACATGTGAGGACTCCTGTCTTGGTAGTTTACACTCGTTGGATTACCTGAAGTCAGTCACCACTGTTGTGTTTTGGATTCTTAAGCTCCAATGTCAGTATCTCAGGGAGCTGAAATGAAATGCACCTTGCAGAACCTATCATAGGCTGGTACTCTGCACACGTCCTCTCGCGCTGCCCAGATGAGTGTGGAAGTGCTTGGTGCTACTTAGCCATGATACGATTCAAGCGTGAACTTTATTAAGTGCAAGTCAAGGAAGAGATAAGGGGGTGTTTGAAGCTCGCCCATGGGGATTGAGTGTGTGTGTACGTGTGTGTGGACATGGGTGAGAAGAATGGTAGTGTTTCTCACAGTCACCCCGTGTAGAATGAGTCAGACTCAAGCCTTCTGAGAATTCCTGGCTGCTTTTTAATTTAACCCCTCTTTGTTGTCGGGCGAATTTCGGGAATTTAAATGTGATAAAACACTGTTGAAAGCGTTAAGTGCTGGATATTGTATATCTAGCTGTATCTCTTTACAGAGAGAAATGACTTGTTGTGTTTTGTCATTTCCTTGCCTGTGGTAGGCAGCCATTATATTCTGTCCCCAAGCAGGCTGTAGTTAACACAGTAGGCCATGTCGTAAATCAATGGCCCCACCTCCATCTAGTCCTTTGAGATCAGCGCTCACAAAGGAAAGGAGACAAGAATACGAGGCCATGTATTGGGACTCAGCCTTTGTTGACTCCCAGGCCTTTAATGTTAGCCCCAGAGCCACCTGTCCTCCATCACCGTTGACAGTGTCACAAAGCCTTGGAGGGGCCAGCTCAATGTACACCTAGCCCCCCCAACATTTGTTTTTCCTCTTTTTCTCTGGTGTGATCCAGGACTGGGGGGAGGGGGCATTAGAGAATAGAGCGATTAGGCCTCTCCCACCCCCAGCATTACCCTCTGGCCGCCCCAGATCAGGAACGTCAAGTTCAGGAAAGGAGAGAGAGAGAGAGAGAGAGAGAGAGAGAGAGAGAGAGAGAGAGAGAGAGAGAGAGAGAGAGAGGGGTGGGTAGGGTATAACAGATAGGAGTGGGACCATGGTTGCTCTGAAGAATCAGGCTATTGTTGCGGCCTGCTCATCAAACCGTAAATAGAGGTCTGAGAGGCAGGCAAGGGGGGAGAAGAGAGGGCTGGCATTGGAGGCAGGCACAATCCTTTCCTGTTCTCCCGCTCTCTCTTTATCTCACGGATCCTCTGCTCTGAAACTGGAGAGGAGGCCAAACTCCCGTTCCACATTTGCTTTCCCTTTCTCTTAAGCTTTGGAATAGGGTGAGAGGGTTTACTAGTCACATAGGCAAAACCAGTCCTCTCTTTTGCGTTTCTTTATATAACCAGCATGAAGGGTCTGAATTGCTAACACACACACACACACACACACACATACACACACACACACACACACACACACACACACACACACACACACACACACACACACACACACACACACACACACACACGCACACACTATTCCACCCCTGTTGTGCTGCTCTTGCCACACTTTGCCCAATTTGTCTCCTTGGAAACAGGGGTTTTCCAAGGGGCCATGTCTCAGCTCGCAGGGTTTCAGCTGTGGTGGGATCCAGGATCTCCTAGCTGCATGGCCGACCTTCCGGGAGGAACTCTGGGATTAGTCTAGGTAGAAAGTGGCATTGGTCTCTCAGAGAGTGAAGAGCGAGATAAGCAGAGGAGGGAGAGAGAGAGAGAGAGATGGTAAGAGTACCCTTTGCCCACCCCCTCTCATTCTACGCCTGTACTGGGTCAGGCAGGTTCTCATTCACAGAGATTTTAAGTGAGGTGAAGTTATTGCGCTCCAAAGCGGAGCTTTAGAAGTCACTGCCACACTGCTTGAGCAGCCCCATTGTTCCGCGTACCCCTTTGTTGCACTGCATATCAGGTTAGCCGGGCTCGAGACACAGAAAGCACTTAACTTCAGAAAGTGTTTAAATATATATATATATATATTATAAACATTCTTAGATAATTATTACCATTACTGTTCATTATTAACTTTTATGGGGGATTTTCAAATTGCACTCCAATTCAAATTACCTGCCCGCATAGTTAATGTCGTTGTGTCCACACATGGAGCAAATTCCAACACATGGTTAATATGTAAATCACTGCTAGAGCTGGACATTATGGACACAAATCCATAACGAGATAAATTGCCTGAATTGATGTGTTAACGTTTAACATTAATGTGCACCAGTTTTTATGTATTATGCTTTTAAACTACTACTAGTTTGAAGGTTGTAGACATCAATTGTCCCCATTAATAATCACCCATATTAGCTAAGTTATTTCATTTCGAACTTGACATTTCTCTAGTATAGGCTACTTATCGTAATGTACGATATCAGCAAAATGCCTGCGATCGGTATGGTCAATGTTCATAGTTTTTGGTTTATCGGCCCAGCTCAAATCACCGCCCTGCTATTTAGCCTGGAAATTACCTGAGGTCACGACCTCTACTCAGCTGTAGTGAGGAACCATATGGCCGGTTGATGTTTGTTTTACAGGCACAGTTCTGCGAGTAGCACACACTTAGCACACACTTCAGACATTCTTCACCAAACTCTTGTTCCAGGGAGAAACCATTCTTGTTGCTGTGTTGGTGGTGGTTCTCCAGTCCTGGCTACCTGCCCTTCTTTAGGGCTCAGTCTAGCACTGATAAACTTGCTGTAGGTGCTGGGCACACCCTGCCTGTTAGCTGAGCAGGGATAGAAATGCCTGCATACACAAACACTATGCTGCTTTAATGTCCGCGAAGTTTGCTCAGTGTTTGGCGTGGCTTGAGTGTGAGAGAGAGAAAGAGAGAGAGCGTGCTTACCATAACCTCCCCACATGCACCCTACCCACTCTTTTTTCTCTGCTGTCCTCTATGGCCCTGTCATTCACGTCATCTGCAGATATCGTTAACATACCTGATGCACTTTCAAAAAGCTGCTCCAAAATGGCTCTGGGATTTGAGTGGCGGGGTGCATTGTGCCACTTGTAACTTGTGCAAAGAAGTGTGTGGTAGTAATGTTGTAGTATTGATTTCAGATTTCTGATCTATCTAGACAGGATTTATGCAGTCATCAAAGCTTCCAAATGAAACCAGTGTCCATTTTTGATGATCAATTATTCATGGGTTCCTTTTTTGCTTGCACCAAGGAAGTTAGTTTTCCCACAAAGTTTGTTGTGGAGTACAGGCCACCCCTGCAAATGAAATGGCACCTACCCATCCCCCCGTTTTGACGGCTCGTGGGCTTGCGGTGAGGGGGTCAAGGCAGGGCCAGACCAGACCAGACACGGATCCTGACTGGAGCCTGGAGGGGCTCATATATTTGACCAAGCCTTTTGTCTCCTAAGGACGAAGCTACTGAAGTTTAGCTGCTTCATCCAGAACACATTAGGACTCTTTTCACCAGACGATGGCCATTTCCCTTTCACTCTGCCCTGAAGGCCCTCTGCTGGGTTTTCTGCTGCTTGGTGCTTTTGCCGGATTTGCCTGTTGGAATTTAGGAATGGAATGTATCTTTAGCTAAGCCCCAAAATAATGGTGTATACTGTATCCACCTCCTCCTTCACACTGAGGTTTATTTGAAAGTGAGAAAGAACTGGGAAATGTTTAACATGAGAAGATATAGGGGTCGGGCAACTGAGGGAGGGAGAGCGTAAGGGAAGGGAAGGAGAAGACGGGCAGAGTCAAAGTGAGGAAGTGAGAAAATGCGAGAGAGGGTGAAGGGAGAGGAAGAGATAGAGAGCATGTGAGTGTGTGTGAGTGAGAGATTGACTTTGATATTCCCCATGGCTTTATCTCGCTATCTTCAATGCACCTGGCCTGCACACAGTTTGTTAGTTGGTCAAAGCTGTGGATCTCAGCATTAAGGGAATGGAGACCGTGACCCCATACTGTGTCAACATACTTTCTGAAGCAAGAGGCATTAGCTAAGGTCCTGCTATGTACAGTCTTGAGGCGCGATCCTCCAACTAGTTTTTACTGTCAGTTACAGCACTCAGAGGAAATGCACCTGGGTATAACAAACAGTAGGGTTGGGGACACTAACAGACGAGTGTCCTTATCAATCATCGGTAATCTAGTTATGGGGATATTTACGGGACTAAAGAACGGAGACACGACAGCATCGAGCTTCCGGAATACTGGCAGTGCCCCAGCAAAAAGAATACCCGCATCTCTATAAGTGGCCACTGAAGCAAACCGATTGTTCCCTGCATAAAATGGGGCCTTACGTTGTATTTGAAGTTTCTTAATGTTTCTACGCGCACGATCAGCAGTGCGCTATTCAAAGACTCCGGCAGCAGGGGTTAATGCCACAGCACGACTCTTCGCATTAGCATTCACAGGCTAACCTACCCGCTAAGTGCTACAGTACCTTCTCGGTTGCTTAGGAATTGACACTTAGGTAATGAAATGTCCATGGCTGACAAGGGCACTTGATTGTGCTGAGACTGAGGGAGGGAGGCAGGGAGAGAGAGAGAGAGAGAGAGAGAGAGAGAACTGGGGAGGTGTCCAAGTGAACATTAAGCACATACCAGGCAGACAGGAGGAGAATATCTAATGGAGGTACTGGTGGGGCAAGCATATTGGCAGGAGGCCATCACCTGAGGATGGCTCTGCACTCTGCACTCTGTTTTTAATTTGACTGAAACCCAGACCTGTCTAGAATGTCAAGAGAGGTTAGCCAAGGTCTTCCAGTTAGGCCTCAGAACATTGAGTCTTTGAAAGCACCCCCACTTGCAAATGAATGTGTGAATTCCTTATTCCGAGGCGCGTTCAACTTAGCTACTTGTGTGTATTTCTATCTCCACAGTATTACACAAACCTGGTAGAGAAAGTGACTGCTTAAAGCTCACTCACTGGCAGTACTTTTTCGTCCTTGCCAGGATTGGCAATTTGGGTGTTTGTGATATATTCTTTTAAAATAAACTTTAGGTTTGCAGACACATACACGTTTTTTGTCTCCTTACCCGACTGAAGCACCACCCTGAGTAGTAAAGTGCCTCTAGGGGAAGTTACCTGAGTATGAAGAGCACACTGTGCCTGTCTGCAGAACTTCCCTGCCGCTGGGGTTTCATTACCTTCAGCCCTCCCCAATGAGTGACCCTTGACCCCTAACATTTTGACCCCTGAAACCCCCCCATGTTTAGTTATGATCTCACCTTCAAAGACATGCTATTATTTTCTTGTTATGTCAGGCCAAGGTTGGGGAGCAAATGTTTTTTGGAACAGATCCTTCAATAGCAAAGCCAGTTACACATTAACAGGTCGCCAGATGCCCTAGAGATTTCACAGAACGATTGTTATTGGTGATGTTGCTGTAATGCGTAAGGACTCAAGTTAATAATGAAACCTGAGGAAGGCCATTTTAGTAGATGTTTCGTGGGTCTTTTGACTTCGGGGAAAACATTCAAATTCCTTCCCATTCATGTTCTGTGTGTATGCTTTTCCTGACATTACTGTATCCCCCATGATCATACAAGATTCACGCATTCACCTCATGTTTAGAGTCACTGAAGCAAACATACACCTGTCACTGCCTCTGAGGCAATGGGCCATTTGGATCTGAAAGTTAGGTTCAACCTAGTCTGACTTTTTGCTTTCTGTGCAGTAAAGCCCAATCTAGCTCTGACATAGACAATGCCTGATTTGACACAGGGACTGGTTTATAAAAAGCCACAACCAGATATGTTTTGTCGATACATTTGTTTGGCTCCTAGTTTCAGCACTTTTGACATTTTCCTATCATTTTCTCTATGGTTTCGTATGTTTTTAAGGCTTACTTGAAAGTTCAAAGTGGCACGGAGATGAGTAAGAAGTATCCACTACAGAATGCTGCGGAGGAAATGGGATCATAATAGAGGGAGTACTAGGTTTATGCTTCCACATCTATGAACCTTAAGCCCCCTGTTCAGCTAAAAATGGGTTTGGGTGTTTTGGTCTAAACATCAAACACTGAAATGGGGTTTGGGATTTAAATTGGTGCCTGTGTCATAGAGGACTTAACAAAACGCTGTGTTGTGTGGACACAGGTGTATTCAGAGCAACAGCGGAGGAATGGGTGAGCGAGGACAAAAGATGCATTTCAAACTGGACCATTTTTTAAAATCTCTGAAATAGTGGTGGAGGTGAAGGGTGGATGTTAGTAGAAAGGGTGCACCAGTGTTTCCCTTCCCCCCGTTTTCCTTTCTTTCTGTCTCCCTCCCTACCTGTTCCATTTGGCAGGCCACATACAAAAGCAAACTCTTGCTCCAGAGTTGACTGAATAGACTGTGGGAGTGTATTGAGCAGACAAACAGGAAGGGAGAATGAACAAGGTCAAACCTCAGCCTGACAATGGAAGAAGATGAAGTGGGGTGACAGATGCATTGTTATTGTTACATACTTCCCACTGGTCACTGTTTGATGTTTTGTAGTGTCATGGAAACCATCAATAAGATGGATCTGCAGAGGATGCGAATCTATCTCTGAATGTGTAAGATAATGTCATATTTAATAGCAGTTGCGGGCTCCATCAGGCGAGGGAACAGAAGCAACAGCTGGAAGGGAAGCTGTCGGACTGGGAGAGCGACCGTGTGTAAGTCATGTATAATTGCTGTGTGCGTAAGCGGACAACGCTTAGGCCTTTTTGGAGCCGCCCGCAGTTGAGCTGACTTTTGTAAATATATTTGCTCTGTCTGGCCTTAAATATTACATTTTCATTCCTCTGAGCCTTTGTTATTATTTACAATGGAACAAACCCCATCTTTGTGTGTTGTGGATACCCATTTGGCAAAGCAGTGCAGGCCTTTGACGGCAAAACTATGGAGAGATGAGGATTTGAAAGAGATTCTATTGTACTTTTGTATACTTTTAAAGCCAGTAGTTCTGAAAATAGTGCTCAAATTCTTCAAGCTCTGTCAAGTTGGTTGTTGATCATTATAAAACAGACATTTTCAGGTCTTGCCATAGATTTTCAAGCCGATTTAAGTCAAAACTGTAACTCGGCCACTCAGGAACGTTCAATGTCGTCTTGGTAAGCGACTCCAGTGTTGATTTGGCCTTGTGTTTTAGGTTATTGTCCTGCTGAAAGGTGGATTTGTCTCCCAGTGTCTGTTGGAAAGTAGACTTAAAAAAACGTGTTGTCTGAAGCGATGAAACGCACTTCACCATCTGGCAGTTCGACGGACGAATCCGGGTTTGGCGGATGCCAGGAGAACTCTACCTGCCCCAATGCATAGTGCCAACGGTAAAGTTTGGTGGAGGAGGAATAATGGTCTGAAGCTGTTTTTATGGCTCGGGCTAGGCCCTTTAGTTCCAGTAAAGGGAAATCTTAACAGCATACAATGCCATTCTAGACAATTTTGTGCTTCCAACTTTGTGGCAACAGTTTGAGGAATGCCCTTTCCTGTTTCAGCATGACAATGCCCCGTGCACAAAGCCAGGTCCATACAGAAATGGTTTGTTGACATCGATGTGGAAGAACTTGACTGCACAGAGCTCTGACCTCAACCCCATCAAACAGCTTTGGGATGAACTGGAACGACGACTGCGAGCCAGGCCTAATTGTCAAACTTCAGTGCCCGACCTCACTGCTTTTGTGGCTGAATTGAAGCAAGTCCCTGCAGCAATGTTCCAACATCTAGTGGAAAGCCTTCCCAGAAGAGTGGATGCTGTTATAGCAGCAAAGGGGGGACCAACTTCATATTAATACCCATGATTTTGAAATGAGATGTGAGACGAGGAGCAGGTGTCCACATACTTTTGGTCATGTAGTGTATGTGTGTGGTACAGAGATGAGGTAGTCTTTCAAAAATCGTGTTAACCACTATTATTGCACACAGAGTGAGTCCTTGCAACTTATTATGGGACGGGTTCAGCAAATTTTTACTCTTTTTTTTACTTATTTAGGCGTGCCATAACAAAGGGGTTGAATACTTATTGACTCAAGATATTTTAGCTTTTCATTATTTATTAATTTGTCCAAATAAACCTAATTCCACATTGACATTATTGGGGTATTGTGTGTAGGCCAGTGACACAACATCTCAAATTTAGGCTGTAACACAATAAAATGTGTAAAAAGCCAAGTGGTGTGAATACTTTCTGAAGGCCCTGTAAATAGTCTCTTTAGAGTGGGTGCACAAGTCAGACTGAAGGTGCCACGGGTTCAATAAAAACTCTTTATTAAATATATCTATACACATATTTCAGGATTTCCAGAGTTAGATGAACTCGCAGATGTATGAAGGAAGAATCCAGTATTACGGTAGTTTAGTGAGCCAATACCAACTAGCGTTGGCTCAATGAATGGAAGTCCATGGGTATCTGTTACCAGTCATTGTGCTAACACTAGTTAGCAATTGCGCTTGCGCTAGTTAGCAACTTCCTTCAAACTGCATGCAGAGATATAAAAATGGTATCTACAAGTTCATCTGAAGTAGATAAATTGCCCCATTGCCAAAATTCCGAAGTATCCCTTTAACACTCCTTTTCACTCTCTTGTCCCTCGGGTTCCTCCAGCGTGACATGTGTTTGCTCACTCCACAGCGGAGCGAGTGTTTTAAATTGAGGCTATTGCGATAAGTTGCTGTGTTTGAAGGTTGGAAACGCTGGCAGAGTGACTCAGTGTTTGCTCGTTTGGGTTTGTCACTCAGTGGTGATAAAAAAACTGGACCAGAGAAGGAAGGAGAGGAGAGGCAAGCGGCCGGCTCTTTAACTCGGGTGGCTAATGATTTACAGAAGTTTAGGAAGTGACTCAAAGGATCTAGTGAGCCAGACAAAGAGCAGAGGGAGATTTAGGACTGCCCTGTTTACTACAGGTGTCTTTTTAACATCACGCAAACCCAGCCATTGACCAAAGTTTTAGCAGTGGTGGAAATAGTACCCAACTGTCATACTTGAGTAAATGTAAAGACACCTTAATAGAAAATTACTCAAGTAAAAGACACCCAGTAAATTTCTACTTGAGTAAAAGTCTAAAAGTATTTGGTTTCAAATATACTTAAGTTCCAAAAGTAAATGTAATTGCTAAAATATAATTAAGTATTAAAAGTAAAAGTATAATTCATTTCAAAGCCAGGTGCGCAGTCCAACATTCAGACATAATTTACAAGCAAAGCATGTGTGTTTAGTGAGTCTGCCAGATCAGAGACTGTAGGGATGACCAGGGATGTTCGGTTGATAAGTGCGTGAATTTAACTGTTTTCTTTAAACTTAACATTTACATTACATACATTTCCACTGCATGGGCTATTTGTGATTGATTCATTTCAAAGACCACGAGGGAAGGGGAAGTAATTGTTTTCTCCCACTTAGATAAGTATTTTCTACATTACAAAACCCAATTTTCAGACTGAATTGAGCTCATTCTTTACACCCCCACACGTTAACTGCCTGCATAGATCTCACTTTCAGTGCCTTCTGCTGCGCTTGCGCCTTCCCAGAAACCTCTGCTGAACTACGTTACGGCTCCTCTGTGAAACCTAAGTCTTTGACATATGGTTTTCATTTCACAACATTTCCAATTGGAACTTTGGATTAGTGTTTGGTTTCCATTCCGACCATGGATCCCACCATTGGTGTGACCACTCTGGTCTTGATCCCATGGCAGTGGTCGGATAGAGGATCCCTGCCGACTTTCCCAAGGCTCGTAAAGCAGTCCCAGTGCTCCACCACTGCACAGTCATGAGCAGCTGCAGGGCTGGGGCTCCGTCTAGTTAGTCCACAGGCCACAGATTGGATTGCTGAACACAACTGAGATGGCAAAGTCCAAATCTTGAGTTCAACTTCCCTTGAGGTCAGAGCCTTGTTCATGTAAGACAATATGGATCAACATATTACAGACTATTGAGCTAACAACCTTGTCCAGGATCAGGCGTATTATGGCTCCCAGGGGACCACTGTAAAATACCCTCACTCGAAGTGGGCCTTACTGTGTTCTTTGGGCCTGCCTTGGCAGAATGTAAGACATTCCTATGTTTTTGCCGCTGCTAGGGAGACAGGTACCCCTAACTGCCAGCTGTATGAAACCACAGCCACTTGAACAGAACTCTTCTAATGTGCCCAAATTACCTCCCAGACTTCCAGATACTGTTGTCACTGTGGCCTGCCACAAGAAAACAAGCCTCTTCAAGTACTAGCTAGTACTGTATGATGTTTTTAATAAAATACATACTTCAGGCTCACTGGCAGCTGGGTTCTGTTCCCAAAGGCAAATGAAACACCCCACATTGGCAGTGACGTTAATTGCCTAGAAACTTTACAACATCGCTGAGTCCCTTTACCCCTCCCCCAGTGACCTCCCACTGTCCAGCCCCTCGCAATACACACACACACACACACACACACACACACACACACACACACACACACACACACACACACACACACACACACACAGACACACACACACACACACACACACACACTGAGGCCCTAGCCATGTCTTGGCCAAGCCTCATGGTAACCATGACTATCACAATGGGGACCCTCCCGCCAAGCCTTATTAACCTCTGCCTCTCAGAATCCTGTTTTTGACAGCTGGCGAGTAGCTACCCCTTCCCACAACATCCTCTCCACTGACCCAGGAAGTGCTCATTTCCCTCTGGAGTTGGCTCTAGGTGGCTCTAGGTGTTTGAGATCTTGGCTGTGGGCCAATAGTACTAACTAACTGCCCTCACTCAGCTCCTCTCCTTCATGAAGAAGATATGATTAGAAGTGGTTGGTGAACGTAAAATGGTGTGAACATGTTGATTTTCTCACCCATTCGTGACAATTCTGTAGAGGAAACTACATTGGGAATCGGTTTAAGAGTATTTGTACACAGCCGAAGGACCTTCACTCGGCCGAGTAGTGGGAGAGTGCTGTGGCTTCAGCTGGTGTCAATCAGAGTCGGCCTCAGGGCCGTATTACCTCCTGTCCTCCCGGAGTTCCAGTTGCTGCTGGAAGCTCGCCTTGCCTGAGCCGAGTCCAGGCTGGTGGCTTTCGCAGCTAATAAGAAACAGATCCTTTGCACATATGGTACAAATTGATAAAAAAACATAGCTCAAGGAGGAAATGTTGCATTTGCAGCTGATGAAAACGGTCTGGAGGCACCTGTCAGTTTGTTAGTTTTGAATTTGAACCGTTTTTATTACAACGTCATGATGAACCGCCGTCAGCCGGACAGGTGTTCAGTTTCTAGTTTTTTGTATGTTTGCCGCCCCACCGCAGCTATTGTGTTTCTAACCATGCACTTAAACCTATGAAATAATTTCACATTCACACGTTAACATAGGCTGTGTTGTTGTTGTGGTGCGAGGCTCATGGAAACTCACCATTTAGTGAGTGTAGTTCCAAAAACTACTGCTCCTGACAGAGTTTATAGGGAAACAGCAATGTTTAGAGACCTTTTCAGATTGCTATGTTTATCTAGAATGAGATAAGAACACTGGAAACTCTGGCGAGTTGTCCACACATGGCTTATTTGGTCATGTTTGGGTTTGGTGTGGGACCCCAGTACAATTAGCAGTGTTATCTCTCAGGGACCTCTCCTGTTCCCTGTAGCTGAAACCACAAATCTTAAGATGGCTCCATCAAAGGTCAAGGGGTCAGATAAGAGAGTGCAAGACAGGATACATGAGACAGGATACATGATGTCACCGGGAGAATGTATGTGTGGTTTATTTTCCTTAGAGGTCGTTTGTGTGCTCGCTTGTCTTAGCGACTTAGTCATAGTCTCTCACAGGCCTCGAGATCCCATTTGCCGTCCCCACTTAGATTTATAACCACAGGGTTGGCTCCTGTTTTGTTCTCCATTTTGCTTCATTGGCTTCTTTGTAAAAGTTTGCATTTGCCAGAGAATTACTACTAGCTCCAAACACATTTTCTTTTGCATTCCTCATTAGCATTTCACATCCTGTAACATGATTAGATTCAACTGAAATAGTCAGTTAATTAAATGTACAAAGATGAGCAAAACGTAGACTCCTGCTTCGCTCAGCGGAAATTATGCCGAGCCTGAAACGGTCTTTCTTCTTTGAAAACAAACCCATGGCAGCATATCGTTGCAGAAATGTGATTTTGACTGTATTTGCTATGTAATTATGAGGACGTCGCATTTCCCTTGGCAGCTCATTTAAAAGGCTTCATTGTCATCGTGAAGCCTCATTAGCATAAGACCGGCAGACATGATGCTAATGATATTAGAAATGAACGGTAATCTAGGCGTTTAGGAAGGGGGGGAGGGGGGGGGGGGGGGGTTCTGACACAGTAGGGAGAGAGATGAACCTGAGGTCTGTTTTTTTTTAGATGCTTGCCTGATAGCGTTTGGCTCCAGACTGATTTTACATTTTTTTGTTCTCCGCAAGGATTTTGGGCTTGGGTTTAATTAGTGACAGATATAGGAGGAGAGGAGATGTAGGAAATGTTCTCTGTTGCGTGGCCTCACCTTGCAACACAAAACAGACTTTTCTGCTTTTAGTCGGAACGAAACCAAAGCTTGTTCCAAAAAACACGAGGTTCAGTTCGCTTCTCCCTAGAAGGGAATGTCCTTGACGTCTCTCATTTGAAAGATTGTATTTTTTGTGTTGTTGCTAGAGAGCTACAATGTACTGTTCCTGGAATTAGGATATTTCTGGAAGTACATAGAGCTGGAGAAAGTGTCTTTTCACATCCAAAAAACATAACTCAAACTTGCAGATCCATCAGAGGTTACACAATTAAGGCAAATGTATGTTTGATTGTGTCTGACATAAAGATTAGGAGTGTTTTTGCACGCTTGGCTACACCTAGTACTTCCTGTATCCATCCCCAACTCATTTGAATGTCTAATGTGATGCGAAAGCTGTCAGGCTTCTCACGCATGACATCTGTCAGTGCCTTTGTAATTAGCACTGCCGTCTTGGTAATTGTACCGGAGATTCTATTAGCGTAAAGCAGTCTTGATAGCAGCTATCAGACTATTTTCCATTTCTCCCTGTCGTTTCTCCTCAGCCCGAAGCGAGCTGTCAGTGATGGGATGAGAGTGCAACAGTAGGACATCCTCTTAAACCCCACGTACACACAAACCAGCCCGTCGTGCCTATAAACATCTAAGACAAATGGCTGTTATTATCAGCAAAGACAACAGGCCACACAGGGCCTATTCATTACCCTTTAGACAGTGGTGGCCATCTTTTGGCCTCTCTCCCGCTATTCCAATGGCACCTGAGCAACCGTGTGAACAAACAGCAGTCCGGTGGTGACTGCTGGGCGAGTGTGTGGGGTCCTGGTTGTAAAAGAATCACAAGGAAACAAAGCACTCTGCAGTGCACTGGGTTCGAACAGGTTAATGATTTCCTCGGTGCAGGACTTCCAGCCACTGGAATGCACTTGCAGTGGTTGTGTGATATGCATGTTACATGGGTATTGGCAGGGTTTGTATACAGTAAGCCTTGTTGCCGCTTCGCTGACGTGTGAGGCGTGTTCGACCTTTGACCCAGTCAGTATAGTATGTTTCCAAGGTGTGCTCTGCTCAGGAAGATGTCAGTAGCTTATCTTGGTTAAGCTTAATAGCATTAGGTGGTCTGGAGAATAGTGGGGTTAGTCAAGGACACACTTTGAAGAAGTTCCTAATAGGGGAATATTTGTTTCTCTTCAAGCGAGGGGAATGCAGCTGGGAGAATTAACTCGCGATCCCTTTCTCTTCCAGTGATGGCGGTAATCGATGGAGCCTCGTGGTTCAGGGCTCTCTGTTCAGTTGATGGTTTCCCAATTTGCTATATTACCTATGTATTCTACCATTAGCGATTGGAAGTCTAGGAGGAGATGCTGCTGCGACTTGACTTCAGCCACGGGCTTCTTTTCTATTCCTCAGATGAATGGGGCCTGTCAGGCCCGCAAAGGGAGACGACTTCATCTTCCCTCGCGGGTAATTAGATCACAGCGACCACTCGCTGAGGAGAGAGAAAAGCACATTGGGCTCCTCACCGCTGAGGCTCCACAATGGATGAATCTATGCCACTGTAACTCGGTGTGAGGAGGAGAGTCAAGGAGAATGGAATGTTTTTTTGGAAATGCTGTGGAAATCTGGGTGGGGGTTAGAGGGGATGGGTCACTTCAAATAGTTCCTCCGGCAGTCCTTTGCCACTGACACGCCTTAAGTCTCCGTACGTGTCGTAATGTCAGTAAAGAAAATGTTTTCACTTCGTCTGGTTAATTTCTGTGGGATTCGGAGACGCAGGAAACAGCAGGGCTCCCCCTGGGGAGCATGGGAAGGAAAGTCCCATTAGCCCCCCTCAACCCTGTCCACTCCCCATCCCCCCACACTTTCACTACAGCCTCCTGATTCCCCTCCACCGCAAATGGTCACTGACGCCTACCAATTCTGGGGTCGGAACAAGACAGTGCGTGGGTGTAGAGAAAGACGGACAGACAGACAGCTGGACAGGGAGAAAACCCCTTTACCCTTTACACTCCGGTGTTGAGTTTCAGACACACAGCGAAGCCTCAAGAATACCGCCCTTAACCCGATTACCATGGCTCCTTAAAGTCCTAATCCTAATTGCCGGCGTGCGAATATGGATTTTGAAGGCGTCAGACATTTTCCCGGGCTTCAGTTCGGGCTCAATTGGAACAGGTGTCTGAAGCTCCACATAGTGCAGTTTTTTGTGAGTGTGCTTCTCTGTACAATGCAGGCCTTATTTAGCAGAATACCTGTGTCAGGGTGCCTCCCCACTCCGAGTCCCAGGAGAACAATGGATTCCTTTCTCACTCCTCCTCCTTGTTCCTCCACTCCTCCTTCCCTCCCGCTCTGTTTTCCCAGAGCCCTACAGGCAGGCTTTCTTTTATTTTGATGTGCATTACTGTGTTTTTTCATTTTCATTGGTAGGGTCAGGAGTTTTTGCTAACCATGTGACCTGATCGGCAAAAACACTGGACCCTAGTTACACATTATAAGAAGGATCTAGAACCCTGCTTACTATTGAAGATGCCAATATGTCTGCTCATTGACGCCTCATGGTATTGGATCGTTAAACTTATAGGCGAGCAATGAGAAAAACCAAGAAGAAAACCTTCAGAGCTGTCATGGCCTGAGTGATGGATGTATGATTTGAGTTTGTGTTGCTTCTAAGTATTCAGAGAGGAAGTGGTTGTTAACCCCTGTTGAAACACACACGCACACGCATGCACGCACACACACACACGCACACACACGCATACGCACACATGCACGCACACACATGCACGCACACACACGCACACACGCACGCACGCATGCACATGCACGCACACACACGCACACACGCACGCACGCACACACACGCGCACACACACACACACACACACACACACACACAGCCACACATAGCCACACACAGCCTGAGGGTACATGAAGTGCCTTCCATTGAGATCTCCTTGATTCATCAGCAAGATATTTCAACTGGTCGTGAGTGGGCTTTGGTCCTGAACTGCCGTGTCAAGTCCCTTCATGTTCTCCTGTTTTGTCTCTGTTATATCTGTATAAACTCTGTGTGTTTTTGTAGTCTGAAGTTCTTTCTGCAGGCTACAACAACTCACGGAAAAGTAACAGCTCCTACAGTCAGATAGATGCTGACTTGTTCTTGAGGGCTATCCAAAACCAAGAAACATGTCCACTCCTGAGAGATTTGAGAGAGTTATGTATGGAGATAATAGATTAAGGACGGGTTCCCTGATTATTGTGGAATGAAGGTGGAACGCTGGATTTTGGAAGCGTACTGTATGCGCATCGAGTGTCGGAAATGCGATCTACATATTTAATATTATTCTAATAATAATTATTGTCTCTGGCGGAAACCTTTAGCTTCAGTACTTTTGATAAATCAAGTGTAGTCTGTGCTCTAACTGCAGATGAAATAGTATTCTATTTACAGATCAAGGATTTGCTTTTGGATCTGAGAAGTTGAGAAGAGAAAAGAATGTTCAGAACAAACATAGGGATTGTCATTTTTGAATATTCTTTTTTTGAATGACAACCATTCATACACTTCAGTTGGTGTCTCAGTCAATGAAGCCTAGTATTACTGAATCCCATAGTAACCAGAACAGAAAAGCACCGGCAGTTACAGTATATTATCAGAGCTCTCTTTTGACAAAACTCTCATGAGCTGATCTTGATTTTCAAAACTATCTCTCTATCTCTCTCTCATTGTCTCTCTCTCGTTTTCTCTCTCTGTCTCTCTTTGTCTTTTTGTCTCTCTCTGTCTCGCTGACTCTTTCTGTGTCTCTCTCTATCGCTCTCTCTCTATCTCTCTTTGTCTCTCGTTGTCGCTCTGTCTCTCTCTCTCTGTCTCTTTGTCTCTGTCTCTCTGACTCATTCTGTCTCTCTCTCTCTCTGTCTCTCTTTCTCTCTCTCTCTCTCTCTCTCTCTCTCTCTCTGTCTCTCTTTGTCTCTCTCTCTGTCTCTTTATCTCTGTCTCTCTGACTCATTCTCTTTCTCTCTCTCTGTCTCTTTCTCTCTCTCTCTCTCTCTCTCTCTCTCTCTCTGTCTCTCTCTCTGTCTCTCTCTCTCTCTCTCTCGCTGTCTCTCCCTCTCTTTGTCTCTCTCTCTATTTGTCTCTCTCTCTCTTTCTCTTTGTCTCAGTCTTTCTCTGTCTTTCTTTGTCTCTCTTTGTCTCTCTCTGTCTTTGTCTCTCTTGGTCTCGCTCTCTCTCTCTCTCTCTCTCTCTCTCTCTCTCTCTCTCTCTCTCTCTCTCGCTCTTTCTCTGTCTCGCTCTCTCTTTGTCTCTGTCTTTCTTTGTCTATCTTTGTCTCTCTCTGTCTTTGTCTTTTCGTCTCTCTCTGTCTCTCTTTGTCTGACTTTCTGTCTCTGTCTCTCTTTGTCTCTCTATTTCCTCTCTGTCTGTCTCTCTCTCTCTGTTTCTCTTTGTCTCTGTCTGTCTGACTCTTTCAGTCTCTCTCTCTATTTGTCTCTTTGTCTCTCTCTCTGTCTCTCTCTGTCTCTCTTTGTCTCTGTGTATCTGACTCGTTCTGTCTCTCTATTTGTCTCTTTGTCTCTGTCTTTCTCTGTCTTTGTCTATTTTTAACTCTCTCTCACTCTGTCTCTCTCTGTCACTGTCTATCTCTCTCTCTCTCTGTCTCTCTTTGTCTCTCTGTCTCTCTCTCTCTGTCGCTTTGTCTCTGTCTTTGTCTCTCTCTCACTCTATTTCTCTCTCTCTGTTTATCTCTGTCTCTCCCTCTCTGTCTCTCTTTGTCTATCTCACTGTCTTTCTCTGTCTTTCTTTGTCTATATTTGTCTCTCTTTGTCTCTCTGTCTCTGTCTCTCTTTGTCTCTCTGTCTTTCACACTATCTTTCTCTCTCTCTGTTTCTCTCTGTTTCTCTCTGTCTTTTTGTCTCTGTCTCTCTCTGTCTCTCTTTGTCTCTCTGTCTCTCTTTGTCTCTCTGTCTCTCTTTGTCTCTCTGTCTGTCTCTCTTTGTCTCTCTGTCTTTCACACTCTCTTTCTCTCTCTCTGTTTCTCTCTGTTTCTCTCTGTCTGTCTTTGTCTTTTTGTCTCTGTCTCTCTCTGTCTGTCTCTCTTGGTCTCTCTCTTGGTCTCTCTCTCTCTCTCTACTTGTCTCTCTGTCTCTCTTTGTCTCTCTCTCTCTCACTCTTTCTCTCTCTCTGTCTCTGTCTCTTTGTCTATCTTTGTCTCTCTGTCTCTCACACTCTCTTTCTCTCTGTCTCTCGCTGTCTCTCTTTGTCTTTTTGTCTCTCTGTCTCTCTGACTCTTTCTGTCTCTCTCTGTCCCACTCTCTCTCTGTCTCTCTCTTTCTCTCGCTCTCTGAGTAGGAGTGTCTTTGTTTGAATATCCCTTTATCTCATTAAGGCACTATACTCCACAGAGGAGGAGCGCTCAGTGGCATGTGGGCTGGGAGTTATCTGAATAATTGATACAGGGGTTAAAGTGTGTGTGTGTGTGTGTGTGTGTGTGTGTGTGTTGTATGGTAGATGAGGAGGTGGCGCTGGCCTTGTGAGGCCCAGGAGGAGCGCCCTCCCGAGCAGACCCACTTCTCCCCCGTCACGTGATCCTGTGTGAGTGCTGTGGGTTAGGACAGAGTTTGTTGACATAGTTTGTAGAGATAATTGCCAGTGTTATGTATTTGTGCATGCTTTGTGTTATGGGTTAGTGTGTTTGTGCTGGAAAACACTGCCTTCGAACATACCCTCCTTCTTTCGTCTATGAAGTCTCACCTTTTCTCTCCCTGATTAGGCCAATCTACTGTAATTGCTCACATCCCATTGACTATAGGCTATGCTTTAACATGTTATTGTTATGGTCCACTAACAAGGACAGTCGTTGGTTTGAATAATCCTCTATCTAAACGTTTTATGACAATCCCCTGATTAGAGCAGGTTAAACCTGATTCAACCTCATTTCAAGGAGTTCGTCCCTGCACCTTCATTTCTTGAACCCCACTGATAAAGCCTGGGCTTTTTTGGGCCCAGCCGGCGTAAGATATGACCCTCATTAAGAGAGGGAGAGAGAGAAAAGGGAGTGAGTGAGAGCGAAAGAGACGGGAGAGGGAGAAAGGCAAGGAACCGTAGGGGGGATAGAGGAAGGGAGACAGAAGTGGAGAGAGAAGGGAAGGGAGATATAGAGAGAAGGGTGAGATAACAGAACACGCCTCTCTCTCCCGTCTCGCTTCTCGAGGCCAAAGGTCATGGCGGAAGTAGAAGGGAGTGCCTAACGGCAGGTAGTCTCCAGGAAGACAACAGAGCAGGCCTGGGGTGTCTGTCTCACTCAGACCCCTGATCTCCTGACCTGTCAGTCACATTAGCTCCAGGAGATGTTGTAGTGAGTTAGCTACATGAGAGAGTGAGTAGTTGTTTTTACATGGACTGTGCCACAAGTGTATGATTCAGAGGTTTATTATGTTTGTGGCATCCCCCTCTGAGTGTGGCATCCCCCTCTGAGTGTGGCATCCCCCTCTGAGTGTGGCATCCCCCTCTGAGTGTGGCATCCCCCTCTGGGTGTGGCATCTCCCTCTGAGTGTGGCATCTCCCTCTGAGGCAGCAGATGTGCGTGGGTGTATTTCAGACATGGCCTGTGGACTGACTCCTTGTTTCGACCGAGGAAAAGCAGGGCATGGGCCCACTTTATGGCCCCCATGACACACACACACACACACACACACACACACACACACACACACACACACACACACACACACACACACACACACACTATGGGTAAGATACTGTACATTGAACACACCCCAAGCAACTGGGGAGGATTGCAGTTGTTGCAGCCAGGCCTGATCTATTCGTAGCAGTGAGACTGTTTGCTTTATGTCTGAGACTCTTCCCTTTCTTTAAAAGGCTGTGGACTATGGTGGTAAGCCTGTGCATCAGAGAGCTTGGCTTTATGAGGATAGGATGAATGCAAAGAGGAAGTCTTTGAAGATGGTTGGTTTTGCTTTGTAGCGCTCAGGTCAGACCCCAACAAATGTCACTTGTCCCCTGAGCCATAGGTGCACTGCTTAATTTCTGGAAGTACAAACACTTTGTACAGTCTGGAATTTCACTTGTTGATTCTGTCATCCCTCGTAGCGATATCTAATTTGATTGGAATGGAACTAACTTGCCAGTGCGTCGCAATTAGTTGAATGAAATTGACTCCATCCATCAATTTAATGATCATCCTGGCCTTAATACATTGATCATGATTCATAATCACATTTGAAGCCAGGAGTCAAAGGACAACGCTGGGCAGTAAATAAGAGTGGGCTACATACCGCACAATTGGATGGATTCCTGTTTAATACTGCTGATATGTGTGTTTCTTTATACTAAGTCAAATTAAATGTAACATCCTGGCCAGCAAAGGAGAATCCTGGGTAGTCAGCACAAACTTAGCTTTGGTTTATGGCCGGTGTTGGCGTAATACTGTGCGATACAGTGCCAGAATGGAAGAGGAGGGGAGGCGATTGTGTTGAATGTGTACAACTAATATCATGTTGGGCAGATGCATTGTCTCGATTTTGTAAACTAACTAAACATATATATATATTTTTTTTTATATATACACGGAACAAAAATATAAATGCAACATGTAATGTGTTTCATGAGCTGAAATTAAAAAAATCCCAGAAATGTTCCATGCGCACGAAAAGCTTATTTCTCATAAATGTTGGGCACACATTTGTTTACATCCCTGTAAGTGAGCATTTCTCCTTTGCCAAGATAATCCATCCACCTGACAGGTGTGGTATATAAAGAAGCTGATTAAACAACATGAGCATTACACAGGTGCACCTTGTACAGTAAAACTAAGTGACTAGCTTGCTAGATCAAGCTTACTGGTTACAGCAGAAACAACCAATCCCCTCCTGGATCAAGATCCCTGCTGCCTAAATTTGTTTTGTGCCGGGGTTTTTAACATTTTGACAGAAAAAGTGCCCCTTGTGCGCATTGACGGTAATACCGTATACCTCAGTATGGTACGAAGGTATGAAAATCTGGATACCGCCCAACCCTAGATGAAATGTAAATATGGTCACCTATTGTTTGCTAGCAACCCAAGAAACAAAGCCGTTGCTGAGCCCTTCGACTGGTAGGCACAACAGTTTATTCTATTTCCTTTGGATTTCTCCATTTATTCCTAATACTGATATCAACACACTGCGCAGCCCAAATACTTCCAATGCTTCTCACACACAGCACAAAGTTCCCACTTGTTGTTGTTGAGCAGAAGTGTTAAATCTGTCAGGCTTTCGGTGGGGAGCTGTGTTGTTAAGTCGAGGCGCTCTCATACGCCATAAAGGGATCTTTGGCTGTTCCTCATTGGGTGAAACAGTTTTCCGCGAGAAACAAAATGAGGTTATTCTACAGGGACTTCTGCAGAAGTGCTTTTGAACCCCTTTTTGAGTGTTGCATTTCAAAGAGCTTCGATAAACCAGCGTTTAAGATCATTTTTTTGTTGTTGATGCAAGTCATAGTGTGTCGCTCTGTGTTTAACACACAAACGTCGAGGTCGTGTTAAAACGATGATAACCCTATCAAGTATTCAGGAGATCAAAAAGACCAAGGGCTTTTCACTATTAGTGTCGTTTACTCTGACGCAATTCTAACTCTATGCCGACTGATTACATTCGTTAACAGCGAAGTCAACTCATGCGTCATCAAAACACAGCCAGATGAAAGCTGCCTTGAGAACAGAGAACTTAATGTGCCTATCCAATAGAATGGAGTGATCCATCTTGGTGAAAACCAACCTCCATTCATTTATCTAAGTACATAAGTCTCAAGAGATGTCAAATACGGATCAATATGCCCTCAGTCAGCAGCAGCTTATTGAATATGAATTCTGAAAACTGCCATCTAACCACCTACAGTGTATGAATGCTGAGACCAGCTGGTAGAATTAGTTATGCTCCCTTCTCCTTACCTGACTGCCTTACCAGGCCTTTTACATAGCTGATCCAGAGTCAGTCTTCCATCAACAGAACTGAATGTGGAGAACCCCTTTCTGAACCCCAGCAGACTCCTATTCCTCATGTGGCTGAGGTGACATGTCACCTGGGATTGATTTATTGCCCCACTGATGGAGTCCCACTGTTAGCTTAGCAAATAACGTGGCCTTGTCCAAGCAAACACTTACCCCGGGTTCCCACCGCCACCAACCCTGTATCATGCGAGACTCTCTCACTGCAGACTCAGTATTTGTTAAGAACCTGTTGTGTAATTGTAAGTTAAAGATTGCACGGCGGTTCTGTCGACACAGCCGCCCAGAAGATGCAGTTACTGCCGAGTCACTCATGAACTTCAGGCCTAGGGCAAAGCCTTCTGGGAGCTCCCAGGGTTTTTCTAATTTGACTAGTCCAGCTGTTAAAGAAAAGCACCAATTCCTTGTTTTGATTTAGGACTTCCTGACTTTGTGAGTTGAAACACAGCATTAATCACTTGGTTCCCTTGTAGCTCTCTTAGTCTTTTATCACCGTCCATGAGGGAAAAGGCCCCCGGTTAAAAATGTTGGGGGAAAATCTTCTTCTTTTTTTTAATCCTTTCATGAGTCACAGGGGAATTACACACCATCAAACATGAAATGTGTCAAAACATTTTAGGAAATCACTCTATATACACTACCGGTCCAAAGTTTTAGAGCACCTACTCATTCAAGGGTTTTTCTTTATTTTGACTATTTTCTACATTGTAGAATAATAGTGAAGACATCAAAACTATGAAATAACACATATGGAATCATGTAGTAACCAACAAAAAGTGTTAGACAAATCAACATATATTTTTATATTTGAGATTCTTCCTTCCACTCTGCGGTCCAACTCATCTCAAACCATCTCAGTTCGGTTGTGGTCGGGGGATTATGGAGGCCAGGTCATCTGATGCAGCACTCAATCACTCTCCTTCTTGGTCAAATAGCCCTTACACAGCCTGGAGGTGTGTTTTGGGTCATTGTCCTGTTGAAAAACAAATGATAGTCCCATTAAGCCCAAACCAGATGGGACGGTGTATCTCTGCAGAATGCTGTGGTAGGCATGCTGGTTAAGTGTGCCTTGAATTCTTAATAAAACACAGACAGTGTCACCAGCAAAGCACCACCACACCTCCTCCTCCATGCTTTACGGTGGGAACCACACATGCATAGATAATCCGTTTGCCCACATCGCATCTCACAAAGACACAGAGGTTGGAACCAAAAATCTCCAATTTGGACTCCAGACCTAATGTCCATTTCTCATGTTTCTTGGCCCAAGCAAGTCTCTTCTTATTGGTGTCCTTTAGTAGTGGTTTCTTTGCAGCAATTCAACCATGAAGGCCTGATTCACACAGTCTCATCTGAACAGTTGATGTTAAGATGTGTCTGTTACTTGGACTCTGTGATGCATTTATTTGGGCTGCAATTTCTGAGGCTGGTAACTCTAATGAACGTATCCTCTGCAGCAGATGTAACTCTAATGAACGTATCCTCTGCAGCAGAGGTAATTCTGGATCTTCCATTCCTGTGACAGTCCTCATGAGAGCCAGTTTCATCATAGCTTGATTGTTTTTGCGATTGCACTTGATGAAACTTTGAAAGTTCTTGAAATTTCTGTATTGACTGACATTCATGTCTTAAAGTATGATGGACTGTCGTTTCTCTTTGCTTATTTGAGCTGTTCTTGCCATAATATGGACTTGGTCTTTTACCAAATAGGGCTATCTTCTGTATACCACCCCTACCTTGTCACAACACAACTGATTGGCTCAAACGCATTAAGAAGGAAAGAAATTCCACAAATGTACTTTTAACAAGGCACACCTGTTAATTGAAATACATTCCAGGTGGCTATATCATGAAGCTGGTTGAGAGAATGGCAAGAGTGTGCAAAACTGTCATCAAGGCAAAGGGTGGCTACTTTGAAGAATCTCAAATATAAAATATATATTTTGATTTGTTTAACACTTTTTTGGTTACTACATGATTCCATATGTGTTATTTCATAGTTTTGATGTCTTCATTGTTATTCTAAAAAATAAAGAAAAAAACATTGAATGAGAAGACGTTCTAATTACTTTTTCCATTTGGCCTTTACATACTTCCTAGCTGCTGTACTATTGTATTCAGAAAGCCATGGGTTCTGCATTTCTTCATGCTTTACACAGGTGTTGGGGAGTGAATTGAAGTCAACACACCTCCTGAGAGCAACACTCATTATTTATTGCAGTGACCCAATACGTGAAGGGTCACTTAAGGAGTGGGAGTGTGTATGTGTGGAGGAGAGGGTAGGGAAGGGAAGGGGAGGAGGTTACTGTCAGTTTTGGTTGTCTAGCTGCCTGCCGTTGTAAACAAGCCAAACAGCTGGAACATATGGCTCACTGTTGGACGTCACTACGGCCGAAGACATCAGCAGACGTTTCTACTACTTCTACATCATCCCTTTTATTTAGTTCTACTTTATTTTGATCCGCCTGATAGGAGAGGCAGCTGGCAATGAGGGGATGAGGAAGAGGGCGTTTGAACGGGGGGTGGGGGCGATTTGAATGCGAAAAGGAATACAAACGCCAGCTCAAACACGGATGAGGCTTGTAGGACTCAACCTGCGTTCTTGTCTGTTTAGTGCCAGTGTTTCCCCCTTTCATTTGAGCCAGGGCTCCCGGCACTCCGTGGTTCCAGGAAACCATCTTCTACGCCACCATATCCCCCTTTCGCCAGCCCATCTCCTCTTCAAGTTAAGACCCTCAACCCAAATGCACCCGGATGAAAAGCACTCACGACTGAAATGACCTGATGGTGATTCAGTTGTCCTTTCGTTCGGGGTTCGATCCATGGCTCTGTATGAAAGCTAATAAAAGCAAGGGGACGTTTTCATGTCATTAGAGTTACGGGACAATTGAACTGAATTATAGCATTTCCCAGAGCTGCGGTTTGCTGACCCTGCAGTACTGGAGGAGGCATTTTCTAGTCACTCGAATCTAGTGCACTGAATCCCTAGCCCGTCACCACTGTAGCATGCTAGATTTAGTCTCAATCTGTCTACTCTACAGTAGAGTATATCCTCAATATGTTTGCTCCAGTAACTCACGGTCATATTAAATCAGTCAGAAAGTGCATTTGTCATGTCTTAAAACAAAAGAATGTCTTAGGCATAGGGTCTGAGTATAGAAAGAGGCCTATTCAGAAAGTGGCGTGCTTGCTCGTGGCTTGTCTGGTCATCCTCCATTAGAGATCCACCTTCAGCAGCTCCCAAGCCTCCTCGGCCCTCAATCCATAGAGCACTAGCCGTTAAAGCAAACCTAATGAAATTGTTGCGCTGGATCCTGCATACTTATTGCGTGAAGTGTAATCAATAAATCCTTTTTTGCGTGCTGGCACAAGTACCCTGTTTCCTGAATCCCAATAAAGTAGAGTGCTCTCCTCGTAATGAAGATGGCTCGGGAACTTGATTACTTTTAGTGCGTTTGGAGCGAGGGGGCCTTGATCGACAATTTCCCAGCACAGCGTGGGCCCGTCCCTTCACTTTTTAAACGGGCGAGCCGTTTAAAACAAAAAAAAGCATCCTGTACATTTTCAGCCGCCTACTCGGATGGAGTCAAGTCACAGCACAATAGTAGTCATGACTCATGTTTTACTCTTGTTACCTAGTGGCGATCTATTCAAAATAAATGAAAATGTCACTGTTTGAGTGCGATTGTGGTAGCTTTTGGAACATTGAGCTGTGAGTATAGACACCCGTGAGAGTTGTGTGACTGTCTAAGGTAGACATGTTGCTCTAGACAAGCCTTCACCGTCTAGCAAAATGGAGTGTTCACATCTTCAGATGATCGAGTTTCACCTTTGGCCTTTAGCATGGTTTCTGTTGTTTCACTCTGTGACTTTATAAGCCTCTTGGGCAGAATATCAGCTCAATGAATCAAAAGTCTGCATGACTCTCTACTTTGAATGTTTTTGCCATTCACCTTCAGACTTTTATAGAGCTACAGAACTGGTTAGTCATTCATTTGGATCAGCTCGTCTCAGATCAACTAGCCTAAAGCCTTTAGGGGATTGACTTGGCCTAATAGCAAGATTACAGCAGCCGTCGCTTTCTTCTGAAGCCAGCAACTACGCAACAATTAAACCTCAGAAGAATGAAAGCAGAATTGCCCCAGTTACCTGACAAGCAGTGTCCCCAGGGTCGAGGCTCAGGGACTCTGAGCTTACCGGCTGCTCTTGTGACCCAGACGAGATGGATATCAGCATGGGTGGGGCTGCAGTGTTATTATGTCTAGAAGTCTGCTCCTAATGCAGGCTATCTCTGCATCAAGGCACCAGCTGACTGATCTGGCTGATGGTGCAAGAGCTTCTCTCTATCTCTACTCTCCCTCTCTCTCGCTCCTCGCCCTCTCTCTCTCTCTCCTCTTCCTCCCAAGGTGCCTCAGAAGGGGGTTTCTTAGTAAATTTGGCTTTGTTTAAGTTGAAGGAACCAGGTTGACCCGACACGAAAGTCACCGGTGAAATTGAAACGTGGCATTGATTGGCTTCAAGAGAAAAACATTCACCTCATTCTAAGATGCAGATGCATATACATGAAGGCTGTATTATTAGTGGGATTCTGGCTAAGGTAAATCACGACTTGACGCAGAGAGTATCCGGAGAAAAGGTCTGACGCTCGAGGAATCTCTAGAATCAAATAAACGCACGTGTGCATCTCTGCTGTGAAATACGGAGACGGGCTTGTGAAGTTGTTTTTTTCTCCCCACTGTGACATTATGTATTAAATGCTGACACAAAGTGGCGTGCGATGGCAGGACGATCAGAGAGCGGTCCCTGCCAGTGACTTTTAGTTTCACAACTTTAGCTTGTGGCCATTATAGACATTCACTCAAACAAGGTCTAAGCACAGCATTTTGTGTTGCGGTGTATTTTATATTGTGTTGTCTTCTATAGCTCCGTTGGTAGAGTATGGTGGCTTGCAACGTGGGTTTGATTCTCGGGACCACCCGTATGTAAAAAAACTAAAACAAATAAATTATGCACGCGTAAGTCGATTTGGATGAAGGCGTCCCCTAAATGTCATATAATAATATAATGTTACGACAGGAGTGTGTTGTGTCAGTACGTGAGCAGACTGTCAGTGTGTTTAACATGTAACTTAATGAATGTCCCCGTGAATTGTGTCTAACGTTATCTTCTCTCTCGATCTCTTTCATGTCCCGTCTCCTCTTGACTCTTGGACACCCATTCAGGTAAGGCACGCCCTTTTACTTTCATCTGTGTGTCTTAATGGTCCGTTGCCTTTTCCCAAACCACAACTGCCACACGTCCCCTTTGGGGCCCATCATCCATAATAGACAGTGGTGGAAAAAGTACCCAATTGTCATACTTGAGTAAAAGTAAAGATACCTTAATAGAAAATGACTCAAGTAAAAGTGAAAGTCACCCAGTGACTTACCACTTGTCAAAGTCTAAAAGTATTTGGTTTAAAATATGCTTAAGCATCAAAAGTACGTGTACTTGCCTAAATATAATTAAGTGTCAAAATTAAAAGTATAACTCATTTCAAATTCCTTATATTAAGCAAACCAGATGTCACAATTGTCTTATTTAAAAAACATTTTACATATAACCAGGGTCACACTCCAACACTCAGACATAATATACTAACAAACATTCGTGTTAAGTGAGTCCACCAGATCAGAGGCAGTAGATGACCAGGGAGGTTATCTTCATAAGTGTGTGAATTGGACCATTTTCCTTTCCTACAAAGCATTGAAAATGTAATGAGTAAAATGTGGGTGTCAAGGAGAATGTATGGAGTAAAAAGTACATTGTTTTCTTTAAGAATGTAGTGGAGTAAAAGTTGTCAAAAATATACATAGTAAAGTAGAGTACAGATACCCCCATATCTACTTAAGTAGTACCATCTCTCTTTCGGAGACTGGTCGCGCATTTTAGTCTTGTGATCATACTGGACATGCACAGATCATGTCATATGTACGGTATCGGCTGTTACTGTGTAGACATAACATGGGTTCATGGGACTTAAGACCAGTGTGTGTCTGTGTGTATGTAAGTTAAATGTGTGCTTGTGTGCTTGTGTGCTTGTGTGTTCTATACACACATCAAAGTGCTTTGTTAGCATTTCCTTCGGGAGAGATAGGGTGAGGGAGAGAGCGAGAGGGAGGGAGGGAGTGAGGGAGATATAGTTGAAGTAGGAAGTTTACATACACCTTAGCCAAATACGTTTTCCACAATTCCTGTAAAAATTCCCTGTCTTAGGTCAGTTAGGATCACCACTTTATTTCAAGAATGTGAAATGTCAGAATAATAGTAGAGAGAATGATTTATTTCAGCTTTTATTTCTTTCATCACATTCCCAGTGAGTCAGTAGTTTACATACGCTCAATTAGTATTTGGTAGCATTGCCTTTAAATTGTTTAACTTGGGTCAAACGTTTCAGGTAGCCTTCCACAACCTTCCCACAATAACTTGGGTGAATGTTGGCCCATTCCTCTTGACAGAGCTCGTGTAACTGAGTCAGGTTTGTTGGCCTCCTTGCTCGCACACGCCTTTTCAGTTCTGCCCACACATTTTCTATAGGATTGAGGTCAGGGCTTTGTGACAGCCACTCCAATACCTTGACTTTGTTGTCCTTAGGCCATTTTGACACAACTTTGGAAGTATACTTGGGGTCATTGTGCATTTGGAAGACCCATTTGCAACTAGGTTTTAACTTCCTGACTGACTTGAGATGCTTTAATATATCCACAATTTTCCTACCTCATGATGCCATCTATTTTGTGAAGTGCACCAGTCCCTCCTGCAGCAAAGCACCCCTACAACATGATGCTGCCTCCCCATTTCTCCTCCAAACACAACAATGGTCATTATGGCCAAACAGTTCTATTTTTGTTTCATCAGACCAGAGGACATTTCTCCACAAGGTACGATCTTTGTCCCCATGTGCAGTTGCAAACCGTAGTCTGGCTTTTTTATGGCGGTTTTGGAGCAGTGGCTTCTTCCTTACTGAGTGGAAGAAGGTTAACCTTTCAGGTTATGTTGATATAGGTCTCGTTTTACTGTGGATATAGATACTTTTGTACCTGTTTCCTCCAGCATCTTCACAAGATCCTTTACTGATGTTCTGGGATTGATTTGCACTTTTCACAACAAAGTACATTCATCTCTAGGAGACAGAACGCATCTCCTTCCTGAGCGGTATGACGGCTGCATGGTCCCATGGTGTTTATACTTGCGTACTATTGTTTGTACAGATGAACGTGGTACATTCAGGTGTTTGGAAATTGCTCCCAAGGACAAACCAGACGTGTGGATGTCTACAATTTCTTTTCTGAGGTTCTGGCTGATTTATTTTGATTTTCCCATGATATCAAGCAAAGAGGCACTGAGTTTGAAGGTAGGCCTTGAAATACATCCACGGTTAGACCTCCAATTGACTCAAATTATGTCAATTAGCCTATCAGAAGCTTCTAAAGCCATGACATCATTTTCTGGAATTTTCCAAGCTGTTTAAAGGCACAGTCAACTTAGTGTATGTAAACTTTTGACCCACTGGAATTGTGATACAGCGAATTATAAGTGAAATAGTCTGTCTTTAAGCAATTTTGGGGAAAATTACTTGTGTTATGCACACAGTAGATGTCTTAAACCGACTTGCCAAAACTATAGTTTGTTAATAAGAAATTTGTGGAGGGGTTGTAAAGCGAGTTTTAATGATTCCAACCTAAGTGTATGTAAACTTCCGACTTCAACTGTGTATATATAGAGAGAAAGATATACAGTGAGAGGCAGAGCAGGCATGTTGTTATGTTGGCAGGTGGAAGACAGGCACTCAGTGAAGTAAAATAGCCTCAGGTGGCTAATTCAGCCAGTCAGAGGTGAGTGCTGCCGTCAGGACAGAGAGAGAGACAGAGTGAGCTTGCCCTGCATGAAGGCTGAGGGTGGACTGCAGTGAGTTTGCAGTGAAGGCTGTGAACATGACATGAGGGGGAGAGTAGAGTTGCATTGAATGGGCGGTGTGTGTGTGTGTGTGGGGGGGGGGGGGGGGGGGGGGGGGGTGACAGAAAAATAAAATGTATCTTGCCAAGACCCCCTTAAGCAGCTGAACTGTCTCTCCCTTTGTCTTTTCCTCTCATTGTGCCTTCTCAGCACAGTGATTTTCACTACACTGGATGAGACTTTACAAGTTGGAGCCCTTTTGTTGCCCATCACACTCTTTTGCATATTGGCTTTGGTGAGAACCTTGCATCGTTTGGGGGTGAGAGAATTCCAGCGTCAGACACAATAACTCCAGAAGTCCTGTAAACAACAAAACAAACAAACAAACATACAAACACAACAACCGCAAAGAGACTGCCTGAGAGCCTTTTCTTAAAATGGGCGCCTCCGTGTTGTCCCTGCATAGGGAAGGTCCCGGAGGACCTCCTTTGTCATGTACATTAAAAGGCATTTTTTCAGTCAAAACAAAGCTCTCGCTCAGCCTCTCATTAAATTCCAGATGACGGAGAAGTCTTTCATCTTTCCTTCTCCCGTGGCACTTCCCTTCCTGTTACTGTAAAACTACCAGTCCCAGGCAAGGCAGCCCTCCACCTCCACCAGCCCCACCAAATTGACTTTTTATTGGGCTTTGTTCTCTGTGGTAGAGGGCCCCTGTCCTGGCTCTCTTCACTGACAGGTTTGGTATAGAATGATTCTGGCAGACATTCTGCCCCGGAATAGAACGTCTGCAAAATGACCAGAATGCCAATGCTAGCTACTCATCTCCCTCATCCTTCTTTTATTGCTGTCAGTTTATTTGATCGACTGTTCTTCTTAATACTGTAAACCACAGATGCTGCTTGCTCGTGTTTGAATTTGACAAATGTGAGGTGGCAAATAGAGACTTGTTGAGTCTCATATTTCCGGTGATTTGAGGCTGTTTAAGTGATTGCTAGCTAGGCTAACTCTGCATTTAAAGTACCTCAGAGAAAGTGCTATGTAGTGTCACAGCCGAACACTGGAGGCTTTGTACTGCTTAATAGGCTTTTAATGCCTCTACTTCTGTTTGTGGGCTGCGTGCGTTTTGAACTGTTTAAGACTCCATCCAATCTTGTGTAATGGAAATGCAGCACCTGGTTGAAGCAATGCATTATATGGAAGTATTAACATCGATAGGTTGGCAGAAACAAATGTCTCTCAGTAAAACCAAAGAGAAAAGCTGTCTTCTTTAATATAGCCCCACACAGTTCCAGACCCTGACATGTTAAAGTCAAGGGCATTGTTACAACAGCTAGGCAATAGCATTGGTCTGGTATTACGAGGACTTCAATAGCATTGGTCTGGTATTACGAGGACTTCAATAGCGTTGGTCTGGTATTACGAGGACTTCAATAGCATTGGTCTGGTATTACGAGGACTTCAATAGCGTTGGTCTGGTATTACGAGGACTTCAATAGCATTGGTCTGGTATTACGAGGACTTCAATAGCGTTGGTCTGGTATTACGAGGACTTCAATAGCATTGGTCTGGTATTACGAGGACTTCAATAGCGTTGGTCAGGTATTACGAGGACTTCAATAGCATTGGTCTGGTATTACGAGGACTTCAATAGCGTTGGTCTGGTATTACGAGGACTTCAATAGCATTGGTCTGGTATTACGAGGACTTCAATAGCGTTGGTCTGGTATTACGAGGACTTCAATAGCGTTGGTCTGGTATTACGAGGACTTCAATAGCATTGGTCTGGTATTACGAGGACTTCAATACATTGGTCTGGTATTACGAGGACTTCAATAGCATTGGTCTGGTATTACGAGGACTTCAATAGCGTTGGTCTGGTATTACGAGGACTTCAATAGCATTGGTCTGGTATTACGAGGACTTCAATAGCATTGGTCTGGTATTACGAGGACTTCAATAGCGTTGGTCTGGTATTACGAGGACTTCAATAGCGTTGGTCTGGTATTACGAGGACTTCAATAGCATTGGTCTGGTATTACGAGGACTTCAATAGCGTTGGTCTGGTATTACAATGACTTCAATAGCGTTGGTCTGGTATTACGAGGACTTCAATAGCATTGGTCTGGTATTACGAGGACTTCAATAGCATTGGTCTGGTATTACGAGGACTTCAATAGCATTGGTCTGGTATTACGAGGACTTCAATAGCATTGGTCTGGTATTACGAGGACTTCAATAGCATTGGTCTGGTATTACGAGGACTTCAATAGCATTGGTCTGGTATTACGAGGACTTCAATAGCATTGGTCTGGTATTACGAGGACTTCAATAGCGTTGGTCTGGTATTACGAGGACTTCAATAGCGTTGGTCTGGTATTACGAGGACTTCAATAGCATTGGTCTGTTATTACGAGGACTTCAATAGCGTTGGTCTGGTATTACGAGGACTTCAATAGCGTTGGTCTGGTATTACGAGGACTTCAATAGCGTTGGTCTGGTATTACGAGGACTTCAATAGCATTGGTCTGGTATTACGAGGACTTCAATAGCATTGGTCTGGTATTACGAGGACTTCTATTGCGTTGGTCTGGTATTACGAGGACTTCAATAGCGTTGGTCTGGTATTACGAGGACTTCAATAGCATTGGTCTGGTATTACGAGGACTTCAATAGCATTGGTCTGGTATTACGAGGTCTTCAATAGCGTTGGTCTGGTATTACGAGGACTTCAATAGCATTGGTCTGTTAGTACGAGGACTTCAATAGCGTTGGTCTGGTATTACGAGGACTTCAATAGCGTTGGTCTGGTATTACGAGGACTTCAATAGCATTGGTCTGGTATTACGAGGACTTCAATAGCATTGGTCTGGTATTATGAGGACTTCAATAGCATTGGTCTGGTATTACGAGGACTTCAATAGCATTGGTCTGGTATTACGAGGACCTTAAAAACAGAGAGAACGTTGTTTTTGAAATATTTGTTTTGAACAGTGTGGAATATCAGGACCTCTTTACCCTACTTGGCCACCGTTCGTCACGCCCATGTCACCCTGCTGTTACAAGCGAGACCAAACACCTGCCATGTGTGGTCACGCTTCCTAACAGGGCTATTAAAGTGTGAGATCCGCTGTCACTCAACGGAATGCCCCTTTTTACGCAACGTTTCTGACACTCCCCAGAGACATTTTGGAATTGGGGGCACATTTGGGAGCACATTTATTCACATTTAGCAGGCTTATTTCTACACGCCAACCACCACGCCAGTTCGTGTTCTCAATCTGTGAACCAGCAGGTTGTGAGCCTGTAGGTTCTGTGTACCACACCACGTCTCTCTCCACCCACTCCCTCCCTAGGCCCAGTGGGAAAGGTGAAGGTCTTACAGGGGCCCGATCTGACTGGGGGCCGTCTCTGTTTGATGTGGTCCCGTGTCACATAGGGGCCCCACTTACAGAGGGGGAGGGTGGTGGAGGGACCCGCACTGCGACCCTGAGAGAGGGGGCGGGGGGTGGGGGGATAACGCTGGAATGCCAATTTCATACTCTCCCAGATAATGAGATTAAGGACGTGCTGTCTGAGGCAGGAATGCCAGCTATCCCGTTTCCACCCACAGACCTCCACTGTTCTGGCACGGAGATGAAGGGATAGATGCAGCTCTCCTGCTCTTTCTCTTGCACTCTCTCTCTCTCTCTCTCTCTCTCTCTCTCTCTCTCTCTCTCTCTCTCTCTCTCTCTCTCTCTCTCTCTCTCTCTCTCTCTCTCTCTCTCTCTCTCTCTCTCTCTCTCTCTCTCTCTCTCTCTCTCTCCCTCGCATGTGTGCGTCTCTTCCTCTCTTTCTCTCTTTTTCCCCCTTCATCTGTGGAATGATAAGAGCAGGTTGGAGAGGTTGTGCCTGCCTGGGCAAAAATGACTGAAAGCGGACGGAATTGCGGAATCCAGACATTAAAACGGAATTCAACAATATTAAAAAATGCATTGAACTTAGTAAAGAATTACTGAAAACAAATAAATTAGCCCAAGATTATCATAGGACATGAGTGATTCGTATTTCCCGCAAATTTCTGAAGAGGCAACGAGATTCCCCCCTGTCTGTCTATGAGTGTTGATGCTAATGAAAAGTATTCTGGTTGATGGATAGGCTTTCCCAAAAACCTTGTCAATTAACTGTTAACTACACAGAGTAGCCTAACCTGGAAGAATGATATCATGATTATTTGCGTCAGTCCAGTGGGTATTTGTTTTGAAAACTACCACAGCGTGTGCTGCAAAAACACTGTTTAACAGCAGCTTCTTGTCAGGTGTGCGTGCACTGGAATTATATACACCCCCAAAAAAATCAGCATTTCTCTCTGCGTGACGGCTTGCGTGTCTGTGTGCATGCATGTGTGTGAAAACGCCGGGAGGGACTATGTGTGTAGCTGTGCAACAAGCTCCAGAGGCCCCGCAAAATGCCGTGCAGCCCCTGTGCCTCCTTCCCCAATGTTGTTGCCTCCTGCAGTGGTGTGGAAGGTGGGAGTGGTAACAGGCCGGTTCACCCAGAATGACTGGCCTGGTTGAAACCAAACAGTCCCTTTTGCCTTATTGAGTCTGAAAGGCCGGCTGCATGGTTGACATTCCTCATAGACATGGATGACTCCCGATGGAAGCCCGTGTTGCCCTTTTTCCAATGCCGAGGTACGAGCGCTCAATTCTCTCAGCAGTTTGACACGGACTTCAAAGCAGCGCACATGAGAAGCTCACACGTATACACGCACGCACGCGCACACACACACACACACCCACACATACACACGCAGGCAGCTAGGCAGGTGAGATGTCAGGTAGGAATGGCAAGGCTTTTGAGAGGGAAAGACCTTTAGAGAAGTAGAGAAGGGGGTAAAGACATGTGGACACACGTCACAGAGTGGTCTTGTAGTAACCTGTACTGCATTCCTCTCTCTCGGGCACTCGCTGCGTTCCCTCCCCACGCCGAACAGGGAAAGACTGCAGAGCAAGGAAAATGGAGTGTCATCCGAAACGGACGTACTTTGTAGAGTTTTGGGAACGTGGCGCAAAAAGTCGGCAAGTGTTATTTGCTCTTGATGGCCCTTGTTGTTTTTCTCTCAAACTTTCTTCATGAAAGTTGGTTTTGGTGTTAAGAAATGCATGATTAGTTCCCTATCAGGATCATAACTGTGGATATTCATTGCACCTATATCTCCTATATTCTTTCTCTCATTCTGTCTCTCTTCTCTCCTTTTCCCCTCCCTCTCGCTGTACCACACTCTATTCTACTCTGCTGTGTCAGTCTCTGGACATAGGTGGACTGGACTGCCAATCGTGTTTTGTCCCTATGTACCTCTTCCCCGCCTCTTCACCTGCCCCAGTCATGTCTGCAAAAATTACATCCAGGCTCTGCTCCTTGCCTGGTTAGTTAGTCTCATTTTGGGCCAGCTTGAGTTTTACACAGGAGAAACTCCCCCCACTCTCCCCCACTTCTGTGAGAGATGGGTGTTGCTGCTTTGCTCTGTGCCGCCATGGCGTGCCAACCAGTCAGCCAGACTCTCGGGTGCTAGAGGGGGACTGTGTGTCACCGCCCTGCCCGCTGTTCGGAGCGAGGGGCCTTCCCACTAAGCCCCCTAGTCCCTATGGGAACATAGGTGGCCATTGTTCGCCCCCAGGGGGAGGAAGGGAGGGAGATGGGCTGTCCTGTCTGACGCAAGCTGGAGTGGAACCCAAAATTCTGGGGCAGGCTGACAAGGCCCAGCATGGGGGGAAGTTGGCCCTCTCAACACCCCCAATGTGTCACCCCCCCCCTTTTACTTGGATACTCTTACTAACACTTGTGGCTGCTTCACATGATGTATTGTTGTCTCTACCTTTTTGTCCTGTGTGTTGCTACCATGTTGTGTTGCTACCATGTTGTGTTGTCATATTGTGTTGCTACCATGTTGTGTTGCTACAATGTTGTGTTGTCATATTGTGTTGCGCCATGTTGTGTAGTTGCCTTCAGTCTCTCTGTATGTAGTGTTATGGTGTCTCTTTTGTTGTGACGTGTGTTTTGTCCTACATTTTTTTTTATCCCAGCCCCCATTCCCACAGGAGGCCTTTTGCCTCTTCGCAGGCCGACATTGTAAATAAGAATTTGTTCTTTATTGATTTGCCTAGTTAAATAAAGGTTATATACAGTTGAATTCGTAAGTTTACATACACTTAGGTTGGAGTCATTAAAACTTGTTTTTCAACCACTCCACAAAACAGATTATTTCACTTATATTTCACTGTATCACAATTCCAGTGGGTCAAAAGTTTACATACACTAAGTTGACTGTGCCTTTAAACAGCTTGGAAAATTCCAGAAAATGATGTCATGGCTTTAGAAGCTTCTGATAGGCTAATTGACATAATTTGAGTCAATTGTAGGTGTACCTGTGGATGTATTTCAGGGCCTACCTTCAAACTGCTTGACATCATGGGAAAATCAAAAGAAAGCATCCAAGACCTCAGAATTTTTTTGTAGACCTCCACAAGTCTGGAAGGTACCAAGTTTATCTGTACAAACAATAGTACGCAAGTATAAACACCATGGGACCACGCATACGTCATACCGCTTAGGAAGGAGACGTGTTTTGTCTCCTAGAGGTGAACATACTTTGGTGCAAAAAGTGCAAATCAATCCCAGAACAACAGCAAAGGACCTTGTGAAGATGCTGGAGGAAACAGGTACAAAAGTATCTGTATCCACAGTAAAACGAGTCCTTTATGGACATAACCTGAAAGGCCGCTCAGAAAGGAAGAAGACACTGCTCCAAAACCGCCATAAAAAAGCCAGACTACGGTTTGCAACTGCACATGGGGACAAAGATCATACTTTTTTGGAGAAATGTCCTCTGGTCTGATGAAACAAAAATAGAACTGTTTGGTCATAATGACCATCGTTATGTTTGGAGGAGAAAGGGGAGGCTTGCTAGCCGAAGAACACCATCCTGTCAGCATCATCAGGTGCTTTGCTGCAGGAGGGACTGGTGCACTTCACAAAATAGGTGGCACCATGAGGAAGGAAAATGATGTGGATATATTGAAGCAACATGTCAAGTCATCAGTCAGGAAGTTAAAGCTTGGTCGCAAATGGGTCTACCAAATGGACAATGACACCAAGCATACTTCCAAAGTTGTGGCAAAATTACTTAAGGACAACAAAGTCAAGGTATTGGAGTGGCCATCACTACCTGACCTGAAGACTCCTTGCTGTCCCCAGTCCACCTGGCCGTGCTGCTGCTCCAGTTTCAACTGTTCTGCCTGCGGCTATGGACACCTGATCTGTTCACCGGACGTGTTACCTGTCCCAGACCTGCTGTTTTCAACTCTCTAGAGACAGCAGGAGCGGTAGAGATACTCTGAATGATCAGCTATGAAAAGCCAAATGACATTTACTCCTGAGGTGCTGACTTGTTACACCCTCGACAATCACTGTGATTTTTTGACCCTGCTGGTCATCTATGAACATTTGAACATCTTGGCCATGTTCTGTTATAATCTCCACCCGGCACAGCCAGAAGAGGACTGGCCACCCCTCATAGCCTGGTTCCTTTCTAGGTTTCTTCCTAGGTTCTGGCCTTTCTAGGGAGTTTTTCCTAGCCACCATGCTTCTACACCTGCATTGCTTGCTGTTTGGTGTTTTAGGCTGGGTTTCTGTACAGCACTTCGTGACATCAGCTGATGTAAGAAGGGCTTTATAAATACATTTGATTGATTGATCACAAAGCCCTGACCTCAATCCCATAGAAAATGTATGGGCAGAACTGAAAAAGCGTGTGCGAGCAAGGAGGCCTACATACCTGACTCAGTTTCACCAGCTAGGTAAGGTGGAAGGGGCCAAAATTCACCCAACTGATTGTGGGAAGCTTGTGGAAGGCTACGTTTGACCCAAGTTAAACAATTTAAACAATTTAAAGGCAATGCTACCAAATACTAATTGAGTGTATGTAAACTACTGACCCGCTGGGAATGTGATGAAAGAAATAAAAGCTGAAATAAATCATTCTCTCTACTATTATTCTGACATTTCACATTCTTAAAATAAAGTGGTGATCCTAACTGACCTGAGTCAGGGAATGTTTAATAGGATTAAATGTCAGGAATTGTATAAAACTGAGTTTAAATGTATTTGGCTAAGGTGCATGTAAACTTCCGACTTCAACTGTGTGTATATATATATATATATATATATATATATATTATTTTTTTATTATTATTTTTTAAAATGTGTATTTATTTATTATTATTATTTGTATTATTATAATATTTTTGTTTACCACATCTTTATACATTTGATTGGCTTTGGTGTGGGGGTGGGGTGTGGGGGTGGGGTGTGGGGGGTGGGGTGTGGGTGGTGTTTGTGAATATTTATCATCTTTAGCCTCGTTTCTCAAGTATCAGGCTGGCATTGGGGGATCAGTGACAAACCTGGAATAGGCTCTGCACACTTCAAGATCTTCCATTTTGTTGCAGGAAGTTCAATGAATAGGACTGTTGAAAATCACTGTTGAAAACACATCTGATGCCCCCCCCCCCGTTATAATTGGTGCAGATTTATTGGACTCTTGAAAATTATTATACACAAGCAATAAGCAATAGCCTGCAGCCTTTGATAGCCGATATGATTGGGATGAAGGCAACTCCTCTCTCTATTCCTCTCTATTTCTCTATTTCTCTCTTCTCTCTCCTCTCTTTCTCTGTCTTTCTCTCTTCTCTCTCTCTCTATTTCTGTCTTTCTCTCTCCTCTCTATTTCTCTGTCTTTCTCTCTCCTCTCTATTTCTCTGTCTTTCTCTCTTCTCTCTCCTGTCTATTTCTGTCTTTCTCTCTTCTCACTCCTCTCTTTCTCTGTCTTTCTCTCTTCTCTCTCGTCTCTTTCTCTGTCTTTCTCTCTCCTCTCTATTTCTCTGTCTTTCTCTCTTCTCTCTCCTGTCTATTTCTGTCTTTCTCTCTTCTCACTCCTCTCTTTCTCTGTCTTTCTCTCTTCTCTCTTGTCTCTTTCTCTGTCTTTCTCTCTCCTCTCTATTTCTCTGTCTTTCTCTCTTCTCTCTCCTGTCTATTTCTGTCTTTCTCTCTTCTCACTCCTCTCTTTCTCTGTCTTTCTCTCTTCTCTCTCGTCTCTTTCTCTGTCTTTCTCTCTCCTCTCTATTTCTCTGTCTTTCTCTCTTCTCACTCCTCTCTTTCTCTGTCTTTCTCTCTTCTCTCTCCTCTCTATTTCTCTGTCTTTCTATCTCCTCTCTATTTCTCTGTCTTTCTATCTTCTCTCTTTCTCTGTCTTTCTCTCACCCCATCGCTCTTTCGATGGCCTCCTCTCTCTCTCTCACTCTGAGTCTCAGGGTGTCTGTCTACTATGGGCTTTAAACCCAGCTGGAGGTGTTGTGGGGGAAAAGTCCTGTATGATCGCTGGCCACCCTCCTCCTGAACATCTGCGGGTGGTTAGTGTAGCCGCCAGGAGCTAATGCATGTTAAACAAGTCTGCGGTCGGCAGCACCGTGTGGTCTAGTTTACTATATGACTACCGTATTATATATAGCTTGGTTCCAGATCTGTTTATGCCGTATTGCCAACAATAAGAAGAAAAAGAAAAAAAGGAAACGTTATTTCAGCTGTATTTGTGTTAGATGTCCACCATCTTGGACTGCTATTGTTGGTTTTCTCCACAATGTGTTGAGAGGTGATTGTGTTGTAGACAGTGTTGGCTTCTGGAAACCTCACTGCAGAACATGGTCGGTACACGGTAGCAAAAAAATTGCAACAGAGAGCACAAACAAGCATTTGTTATTGGACTAAAAAATGAGCGTTACTTATAATATGACCAAGGACTTTGACAGACAGGCCCTGAAATTAGCTGTCGTTATTAGAGGTTGACCGATTAATTTGGTATGGCCGATTAATTAGGGCCAATATCAAGTTTTCATAACAATCGGTAATCAGCATTTTTGGACCCCGATTATGGCCGATTACATTGCACTCCACGAGGAGACTGTGTGGCAGGCTGACTACCTGTTACGCAAGTGCAGCAAGGAGCCAAGGTAAGGTGCTAGCTAGCATTAAACTTATCTTATAAAAAACAATCAATCTTAACATAAACACTAGGTAACTACACATGATTGAAGATAATACTAGTTTAACTAGCTTGTCCTGTGTTGTAAATAATGAATGCGGTGCCTGTTAATTTATCATCGAATCACAGCCTACTTCGCCAAACGGGGGATGATTTCACAAGTGCATTCGCGAAAAAAGCACTGTCGTTGTACCAATGTACCTAACCATAAACATCAACGTCTTTCTTAAAATCAATACACAAGTAGGTTTCTTTTGTTTAAAGAAATTCATGTTAGCAGGTAATATTATCTAGGGAAATTGTGTCACTTCTCTTACGTTCTGTGCAAGCAGAGTCAGGATATATGCAGCAGTTTGGGCCACCTGGCTCGTTGCGAACTGTGTGAAGACCATTTCTTCCTAACAAAGACTGCAATTAATTTGCCAGAATTGTACATAATTATGACATAACATTGAAGGTTGTGCAATGTAACAGCAATATTTAGACTTAGGGATGCCACCCGTTCGATAAAATACGGAATGGTTCTATATTTCCCTATGATAGTTTCCGGATTTGACCATATGAATGACATAAGGCTCGTATTTCTGTGCGTTTATTATATTATAATTAAGTCTATGATTTGATATTTGATAGAACAGTCTGACTGAGCGGTGGTAGGTTGCAGCAGCAGGCTCGTAAGCATTCATTCAAACAGCACTTTCCTGCATTTGCCAGCAGCTCTTCGCTGTGCACACTTCAAGCATTGCGCTGTTTATGACTTCAAGTCTATCAACTCCCGAGATGAGGCTGGCAATACTATAGTGCCTATAAAAACATCCAATAGTCAAAGGTATATGATAAACAAATGGTGTAGAGAGAAATAGTCCTATAATTCCTCTAATAACTACAACTTACAACTTCTTAACTGGGAATATTGAATGTTAAAAGGAACCACCAGCTTTCATATGTTCTCATGTTCTGAGCAAGGAATTTAAACGTTAGCTTTTTTACATGGCACATATTGTACTTTTACTTTCTTTTTTTTGCATTATTTAAATCAAATTGAACATGTTTCATTATTTATTTGAGACTAAATAGATTTTTATTTATGTATTATATTAAGTTAAAATAAAAGTGGCTTGGGGCCTCCTGGGTGGCGCAGTGGTCTAGGGCACTGCATCGCAGCACCAGCTGTGCCACCAGAGACCCTGCGTTCTCACCCAGGCTCTGTCTTAGCCGGCCGTGACCGCGAGGTCCGTGGGGCGACGCACAATTGGCCTAGCGTCGTCCGGGTTAGGGAGGGTTTGGTCGGTAGGGATATCCACACACCAGCGACTCCTGTGGCGGGCTGGGCACAGTGCGCGCCAACCAGCTCGCCAGGTGCACAGTGTTTCCTCTGACACATTGGTGCGGCTGGCTTCTGGGTTGGATGCGCGCTGTGTTAAGAAGCAGTGCGGCTTGTTTGGGTTGTGTTTCGGAGGACGCATGGCTTTCGACCTTCGTCTCTCCCGAGCCCGTACGGGAGTTGTAGCAATGAGACGAGATAGTAATTACTAACAATTGGATACCACAAAATTGGGGAGAAAAAGGGGGTAAAATATATATATATTTAAATAAAACAAATAAAAGTGGCTATTTTTGGTCCTCCAATAATCAGTATCGGTATCGGCATTGAAAAATCATTATCGGTAGACCTCTAGTCACTATCCAACCTTTCCACATGCTATATGCAATCCAGTATTACTGTACACTTTGGGTTTGTGCCTTTTGGGATTTTGGCATCACACAGATAGTGCTTCGCCTTGCCTGCACACCTGCTTCCACAGCCCCTGATTACAGTGCAGGGTACTGGAAATACACACACACGCACGCACACACACACACACACACACACACACACACACACACACACACACACACACACACACACACACACACACACACACACACACACACACACACACACACACACACACACACACACATCCCAGTTCTCTGTATATGAACCATGCCTGTTCATTTCATTGCTGGTTGTGAAATTAAGTATTTAACATTGTGTGGATTTTAAAACCCTAGAGTGTTTTATGTGATTATGCTTACATAATTATATGATAATAATCAGTGGACTTACTTGTTAGTTCACTTAGTGGAATAACATCTTTGCCTCTTAATGAGCTTGGGTTTCATCATTTCATGCTGCATGTTAATATTGCTCTATTGGGAGATCAACAGGGAGTATAACTTTGGCCAGGGCATTTTTATGAATGTGAAAAACAATACTGGATTTTGAATGGTCATATATAAGTAATAGCAGTAATGTATCAGATTATATGAATGGAAAGTCCTTGATTGCTTCTCCTGACCAGATATGCGTAATGTCTTATGTCTGCACACTGAGACAGATGTCAAGCCCTTACCGTCACCATCAACCATTCTTGAGTGGACAACCATCCAATGTTGTCAGAGAGGACAAATGATAGGCCGGTGCAGAGCGCAAGGTGACAGCCTCCGTTTCCCTCTTTCCTCTCGTGCCATTAGCCGTGTCATTTCTTCCGTGATCTTGTATGAACTCTTCAGTCACCTGTTCTATCGTCGAGACCATGATTAACGACCCACATTTCCTCATCGGCAAACTGTTCAGCCCACTAATAGAGCGTAATCTTTGCTTACGAGTACTGCCGTCGTGCTGCGACTTGTCTACCGTCTCTGTGTCTCTGCTGTGCTCAGGCCATACGTTTAGCTGTTGTTTACCAAGGGCCAGTGCTCTCTATTGGTTTCTATGTGGTTCATAGACACAGCAATAGGGCACCTAGACAGCTGGCAGCTAACCATACCACTAAACTAAAGGCTACCCCGATCTCTTGAGTGGAAGGAGAAGCTAAGGTGACGGGGAGTGCACAAGGTTGGAGAATCGGGATGCAGCCACAGACGTCCATCTGGAAGGCATACTGTCAGTCAGGGAGCCAACTGGATTCTGGCAAAGTTGTAGCGACTAACGAGTCACCCGCATTCCACCCATCAGGCTAATGTGGCCATGACATGCCATTACCCATAACGCCTTGCACTTGCAAAAGTCCCTCTCTGGGTTAAGAACAGGGTCGGGGAGTGATTACGGCGGAAGGAGAGGGAGACTGAGGGAGGTGAAGAAATGGAGCCAAAGGAATGGAGAGAAGGAAAGAGAGAGAGAGAAGGAAGGAAGGAAGGAAGGAAGGAAGGAAGGAAGGAAGGAAGGAAGGAAGGAAGGAAGGAAAGAGCGGGAGAGTGAGCGACACTGGTTCTCTCTTTCTGCACTCTATCCGGTTGAACGATAGCTTACGGAGCTGTAGTGTTCTGATGTCATCTCCTGTTCTCTCATTGTCAGTCAGAACACTGCTTCTGAGGTGACCTTTGAGAGAAGGAGAGAGAGAGAGAGAGAGCGAATGAGACGTGCATCTCAGTATCCCCAGACCCCACATATCACTCCAGTGCACTGTCTCTCTGACTTCCCACGACTGACACATTTATTGGGGTGATAGATTATGTCCAAGCTCGCTGGCGGAATATGTTTTGGCTGAAGAGAAGTGGAAGCACGACTCCTTGTGAGGGGTGTGTGTGACAGAGAGAGAGAGAGAGAGAGAGAGCGAGAAAGAGAGGGAGAAAGAGTTCCTGTGTAATCGTATGCCATGCAATACATGCCTTTGTACAGGATGTGTGTTTTTACAAGTGTGTGAGTGTTTGTGACGCGCTACATATGACTGTGTGTGTGTGTGTGTGTGTGTGTGTGTGTGTGTGTGTCCGTGTCTGCGTCTGCTCGTCTGCGCATACATGTGTGTGTGGCCCTAAGGCTGCCTAATGAAGTCTATTCTATCTTTGGAGAGAGGTGGATGCACTTCATTAACCTAGACACCAGTTGTATCATCTCCCTCCCAGAAAAGAAGAGAAAAGACACAACCTTCATTAACGCCAAGCTAAACTATAGCACACGCCACCTGGGATGAAGATTGATTGCAACCTTTTCAGCTGAGTTTTATCTCGCCCCAACACAAGAGAAACGGAGGGTTGAGGTGTGTGTGTGTGTGTGTGTGTGTGTGTGTGTGTGTGTGTGTGTGTGTGGACAGAGGTGTCACTTTCCTCTTCCAGTCTTCTCATGAATAGGGAGACAGTGTAATCACTTTGGGCTGCCTGAAGTTCATGGATATGTATGTGTTCTGAAGGATTGCAGAATTAACTACTGTGACTGGGCCACAAATGGCTGCAAATTGAGCCTGTTCTCGTGTTAATGCATTTCTAGTTTGACTAATGTGTTTTGTAAAAGAAAAAAAGCAACAATACAAATCTGGTTTGATGACGAGGGGGGGTTGAAATTGAGAGTTTGACAGTGAAATTGTGAGTTTGACAGTGGAATTGTGAGTTTGACAGTGAAATTGAGAGTCTGACAGTGAAATTGAGAGTTTGACAGTGAAATTGAGTTTGACAGTGGAATTGAGAGTTTGACAGTGAAATTGAGAGTTTGACAGTGAAATTGCTGTCTAAAAGGTTGAACATAATGTGCCCAACTGCACATGGAATGAAAAGTATAATTAGTAGGCAAAATTGAATAATGCTCGGCTTGGACTTGTACACTGATATTTATTTTCTTGATAGTTCAGTAACTTCTGTCTGACTTTGCCTGTGTGCTCGCACATTTGCTTTGTAAATCTCACGCCTGCCGCTTCAATCTCCAGTGTGGCTGATATAGTGATGCACTCATAAATCATATCATAATCTCCTCTGTCAGCTGACTGTCTCTCCTCATCAGCCACACAAGGACATTACAGTACAGTCGTGGCCAAAAGTTTTGAGAATTACAAAAATATACATTTTCACAAAGTCTGCTGCCTCAGTTTGTATGATTGCAATTTGCATATACTCCAGAATGTTATGAAGAGTGATCAGATGAAATGCAATTAATTGCAAAGTCCCTCTTTGCCATGCAAATGAACTGAATCCCCCAAAAATGTTTCCACTGCATTTCAGCCCTGCCACAAAAGGACCAGCTGACATCATGTCAGTGATTCTCTCTTTAACAAAGGTGTGAGTGTTGATGAGGACAAGGCTGGAGATCACTCTGTCATGCTGATTGAGTTCGAATAACAGACTGGAAGCTTCAAAAGGAGGGTGGTGTTTGAAATCATTGTTCTTCCTCTGTCAACCATGGTTACCTGCAAGGAAACACGTGCCGGCATAATTGCTTTGCACAAAAAAGGGCTTCACAGGCAAGGACATTGCTGCCAGTAAGATTGCACCTAAATCAACCATTTATCGGATCATCAAGAACTTCAAGGAGAGCGGTTCAATTGTTGGGAAGAAGGCTTCAGGGCACCCAAGAAAGTCCAGCAAGCGCCAGGACCGTCTCCTAAAGTTGATTCAGCTGCGGAATAGGGGGACCATCAGTACAGAGCTTGCTCGGGAATGGCAGCAGGCAGGTGTGAGTGCATCTGCACGCACAGTGAGGCAAATACTTTTGGAGGATGGCCTGGTCTCAAGAAGGGCAGCAAAGAAGCCACTTCTCTCCAGGAAAACCAGGGACAGACTGATATTCTGCAAAAGGTACAGGGGTTGGACTGCTGAGGACTGGGGTAGTCATTTTCTCTGAAGAATCCCCTTTCCGATTGTTTGGGGCATCCGGAAAAAAGCTTGTCCGGAGAAGACAAGGTAGTCGCTACTATCAGTCCTGTGTCATGCCAACTGTAAAGCATCCTGAGACCATTCATTTGTGGGGTTGCTTCTCAGCCAAGGGAGTGGGCTCACTCACAATTTGCCTAAGAACACAGCCACAAATAAAGAATGGTACCAACACATCCTCCGAGCTGCAACTTCTCCCAACCATCCAGGAACAGTTTGGTGACGAACAATGCCTTTTCCAACATGATGGAACACCTTGCCATAAGGCAAAAGTGATATCTAAGTGGCTTGAAGAACAAAACATCGATATTTTGGGTCCATGGCCAGGAAACTCCCCAGATCTTAATCCCATTGAGAATTTATGGTCAATCCTCAAGAGGCGGGTGGACAAACAAAATCCCACAAAATCTGACAAACTCCAAGCATTGATAATGCAAGAATGGGCTGCCATCAGTCAGGATGTGGCCCAGAAGTTAATTGACATCATGCCAGGGCGGATTGCAGAGGTCTTAAAAAAGAAGGGTCAACACTGCAAATATTGACAAAAATATCTAAAGACACTGAAGCAGAAAACTTTGTGGAAATTAATATTTGTGTCATTCTCAAAACTTTCAGCCACGACTGTACTTCTCACTCACTTCTACTCACTCTGTCTTCTATACCGATTGGCCTATGGGGTCTGTCCTCAGTTCCGATTGACTGAGGTGAAAATGATCCACTCTCATGATTGGTTCATTGTCTCCTACGGCATAGTGAGTTCCTATAAGCTGTGCGTCGATGTACTGCTTTGGGCTCAGCTCTGTTTCAACAAGTTGAAATTAGCCCAAGTTAACTCCTGTCAAAGTTAACCATTAACAACCATCTATCAATCCAACCCTGTGCCAGTTGATGAGGACATACGTGGCTGGATAGTGGTGAGGGTGGAGCTAATGCCAACAAGTGTCGGAGTGGGTAATTTGGGAGGCAGACAACGGTGGCCGTCTTGTCTTCTCCAAGCTCCTCTCCCTCTAGGGACATGCTCGCCAGCCTTGCTGATGGATTTATATGCGCTCGTTAATTGGGGAAATTAAAAGCCATTTCCTCTAATAGTGAGCGTTTTAGTGCCAGTTAATGGATTAATCTATTTTTCAAAAGGAGGGTGGGTGTGTTTGATGGTGTAGTGGGTGGGGGGCTATTAACAGAAGACGAGTCTTTAGAAGACAAGAATGATAGATTGGGCCGGGGCATATTAAAAGCAGGGGGCAGACTGAGGAATGTGTGATGTCATCGCCGCCACCGCGACTTGACTCATCACTTTATGTATGGCTTCGTTCCCTCAATGACTTTTTGACTTTGTGACTAGGGCCAAATTTAACGGCTCACTTAAATGACTCCGCACATTCAAAGGCATGGTAATTAATGCCTTTAGTCCAGGCTCTGTAGTCCAGTCATGCATTGAACCCAATAGTGAATGTGTTTGGGACTGGTAGGTCTATATTCCCCCCAAGCTTTCAGTAAAAAAGTTAAACAATAATGGTATGACTTGAGTCTTGCCAGCCTTCTTTGGAAGCCTCAACTTTCTTAAGGGTGAAATGAGCTCAATTGTAGAGTGGATAGAAGTGCATTGGATTACACACACACACACACCTGGGTACAGAGTGAAACCCCCTCCGACCTGGAGGAGACACAGACAGCCATACCAGGCTCCAATCTCTCTAGTTGGCTTGGGATCCGAACCATCAACCTTGCGGTTACTGGCCCGCCGTTCTTAACCCTTACACTACCTGCCGCCCTCATACTATCTCCCATTATCTCTCTGGTGAGTTGTGAAATGAGCAACTATGTTTTTAGGATTTCTAAAAGCAAGACAAAGTTCCTGAGCGAAACATTAATTGTTATATTTTAGGTATTCATTTTAGATGCAATATGCGTGTTGTTTTCGATAAAGGAAACTGCTTTTGTTTTGTTGTTAACTGTTATCGGAATCATCTGTAATTACATAGAA